>NC_045427.1:564597376-564900406 GCF_902635505.1 Sarcophilus harrisii | reverse complement strand
GGTCTTAAATAATACTTTTAAATACAATTATGTTGCGCTAAACATCAGTTACAATTCCCTGTTTTACATTTCTATTAAAAAAAACAACTCCATATTGCAATTAGTATGATCTATGACACATCACTAATGCCAAAGAGTGGTAATATCACACAATAGTATAAATTGTCTTTCTATCTACATTTGTAAATATCTCATTAGTATTCAAACAGCAAGACTTTTATTAAAACACTGTTTAGAGCCGACTGGGAAATAACCACTCACAGTGGGATGCCAGGTGAATAGAAAAGATAGTTGATTCAATCCACTTTCCTTTTAGAGTACTTGGGGTGGAGGGGAGAAAGGGAAAGAAAAAAAAAAACTATCGAGGGAGTGGGAGAGGGAAACTGCTTAAATGAAAGTAAGATGGTAAGACTTTTTACAAAGCTTTTCCACAGGTGCCAGTTCTGTAGAAAAATGCACAGCTGCTTTCTCTAATGGTTTCCATCTGGCCTATTTCCTCAGGATTTGATTCCCAGTTTTTCTCTCTTTCCATGCTAATTCAATATCTAGCACTATACCTTGCACATAGTAGCTCCCAGTAAAGGTTTGATGGAATTGAATTTTTTGGAGTTGAACCCAATTTTATGGGGCTATGCTATTTACTGGAATAGTGAAGGGACAAAACCAGGTTGTGAGCATCAATGGAAGAATCTGGAATATTTAATTCAGAACAGATAAGATTAAGATGGGGAATAGTAGGTAGATGATAAACAGGAGAATCATCTTTAAATTTTTGGAGGGCAGGCTTCTGGAAAATATAGAATTCTCATTCTATAAGTCTTTGGAAGGATGAACTAGGACTAATGGTAGAAAATTATAGACATGTAATTCACTTTTGGCTCAAAAGAAGGAAAAATTTCCTAAGAACTTGAGCTATCAAAAAACAGATTGGGTTGTCTTATAAAGTACTGAGTTTCTCATTATTTGAAATCTGTAAGTAGAACCTGGATGTCTACCTGCCAGAGATGATATAAAGAAGATTTAGCCATTGAAGAGGTAGTTTGGCAGGACTAGTCATTGATTCCCAACCTAATTTTATCAGAAAGAATTGCTCCAAAGTCTTTAAGCCATCAAATGAATGGAGACATTATGTATATCTCACCAAACACACCCCCTTCCAGCTTGAAATACTCCTATCCAGAGAAGAAAGTTCAGTAATAATTATTTCTCATTAATCATCCAGGTTAGACGATGATAGAATCTCTGATGAATCCTGATTTCAGTGCAAACTCAACACCTGTAAGTTCTATCTACATTTCTTCCAACATAAAATCTCCCTGTTTTTATTTTTGAAAATCTCTTTAGTTGAAACTTTGGCTTTGCTACACTCAGTTCCCTCTTAAAGATAAAATAAACATTAACAGTATGATAATAATGACTGTCATTTATGGTAAGTATGCATAGTTCTCTGAGAGTTTTCTGATATTTCAGCAGCAAAATTTTCCTCTAATTTGTATCACCCTATGTTGTGTTTTGAATTAAGAAGTGATGGCACATTATGAAAGGATTAACATCACAAATACCTTTTTCTTCCAGAAGTCTAAAAATCGTAGGATGGTTAGAGAGCTCCCCTCCCCCCACAACAGCTAATCCCCATTAGAAAGAAGTAGCTTGCTGATAGAGTTAATAGAAGTTAAGGTGAGGACCATTAAGAAAGGCTTGAATAATAGAGCACAAAGATTCCACTTGGTTGCCAAAGTGTTAAACTTCATCAGCCCTTACAAAGTGACTGCTCTGTGATTAAGAGTCCAAGGGCATGAGCGGCTAATTATGTTGTTGGTTTTAGTCCAACAATGACTTATTCTTGCAAATTATTAGAGAATTTATTGGCTTGCTAAATCAAGAATTTATTAAAACAAACTGTATTTTTTCTTAGTTTTGTGAAATGTAAAGGTTATAGAAGAAGGAGCTTAAGGTTCTAAAACGTTAAATAAAAGATCATAGACTGGAGTTACCCAGCAAAGTAGAGCTAATTTGGTTTAAAATTAGCAAAGCTTTTCCTTCGCACAAGGTACTCTTAGCAAATGAACTTCTGATTTCTTTTGCTGGAGAAGTCAAAGGGATGAGAGAAACTGTTTCTCTGGGTTGAGCAGGGTTTCTTAGCTTTCCATTTGCCCTGGGAATGTCCATTGGACAAAGCAGTAATCATTCTTCTCAGAATGTCTTCTGATTTGACTAAGGTACTTCTTCTCTCTCGCTCTCTTCATGAAATGTTCTTTAGTTTACATATTGTTTCTCTCTTAACTCAGTAGAAACACTAACCCCAGAGATTGGTAAACCTCTATGCTACCTCCAAATTTCTTTCTACTTCGAAGCCGATGCCCCTGGGGCTGCTATATGTTGCCCTGATTTTCCTAGCTATGAGGTATTACCGAGAGACCATATTTATAAGCCTGAGCCAGACTGGATCCCTCTGGGTATAACTGAGATGTCTCAGTCCTGACTTTGGTTCATTTTGTTTCCCCAGGTTGGTAATTTATGTTTTAGGTCTCTTGACCAGAGAAATACATATAAGCTAGTCCCAGACTTGCACTACTCTCCTTGTCACCCTTACCTTTTGGGATACCTAACTCCCTTCAAGGTTAAACTTAGGTTTTCTCTCATATGTCAGATTTTGCTTATTCTCCATCCCATCTAGATGTTAATATTCTCCTCCTCCTATGGATGAGCAATGTCTTTGTATGTATTTTGTATGTTCTTTGAACTTTTGTCTGGGGTTTTTAACCTCTTGTGTCATGGACTCCATTGAACACTGTTTCAGAATGTTTTTTAGATGTATAAATAAAATAGTACAATTACAAAAGAAAATTATATTGAAATATAATGATAAAATATGTTCTCATATACATATATACATATGTATATAATATGTAGCAAATTCATAGCCCCAGGTTGAGAACTTCTGACTAACATATGCATGTTATGTTTTGCCAGAAAAATGGAAGTTCTTTTAGGACAGGTCCTATCTTTAGGACAGGAACCCTATTTTAGGAAGAAAAAAAGGTTTTCTTTTTTTTGTCTTTGTATTCCTAGGACCTTGCACATAGTAGTCACTTGATAAAAAAGTTGATGGATGACATCAAATTGATTACCCAAAGCCTTTACAAATTTATGAAACTATATATATATATATATATATATATATTTATTGAGTTAGATTCAGCCCAATTCCCTAGCTGACAGGGATTTTTTTTTTTTTTTAATCCTGTTTTCCAGTAAGTGAGCTATCCCTCCCAGGTTCATGGTCATTTTTAAATCTAATAATCACATTATTGATGGCATTTTTGAAGTCATTGAAAAAAAATGTTTAGTAGCATAGGGCCAAACGGAGTTCCTGGGGTACTGTCTTAGAGACTTTATTCAACTATAGGTCCTCTCAAAGTTCAGTCTTTTGATATTTATCGAACTATTAGACTGTAGGCTTAACCTCTGTGGATCTCAGTTTTTTCATTTGTAAAATGGAGATAAAAATTCCAGTAGTGTCTATCTTATGGGATTGTTGTGAGGTTTAAATGAGATACTATACATGTTTTATATGTATATATATATATGTGTGTGTAACACACATGCATGTGTATATGAACATACACATATATAATGTATGTGACGTTATCAGGGAAAAAACTGAGACAAGGCTGAAATCATTTCACCATGCATTTTGTCTATTTTATTATCTAAGGGATTTATGATTTTGTTATTGTGACTGCTACTTCTAGTAATACAGATTAAAATATTTCTATGACTTGATAAGCAGTCTTGTAGAATTATTATAGTTGAAAAGATTGTTACCCTGTAGGCTACTTTATGATGAGCCTCTCCATCCTAAGTCAGTTAATTAGCATTTATTAAGCATTTATTATGTGTCATTACTATACTAAGAACTGAGGACATGAAGAAACAAATTTTGTTATTCATTTCAGTTGTATCCACCTCTTTGTGAGCTCATTTGGGTGTTTTTTTTTTTTTTTTTGCAAAGATATTATACAGGCTTGTCATTTGCTTTTCTAGCTCATTATAGCTCAGGGTTGAGTGAATGACCCAGAGTCACACAGCTGATGAGTGTCTGAGGCTAGATCTGAACATGAAGAGGAGACTTTCTGGTTCCAAGCCAGTGCTCTATTTACTATGCTATCTAGTTGCCTAAAGACAGACATGGCCCTTTCTTTTAAAGAACTCATATTATAATGGGAGAGATGACAGGCCAACAACTACATACATATGCAAGATATATACAGAGTAAATGGAAGATTATTTCAAAGGGAAGGTGCCATTTAGTTGATGAATCTCCAACAAAAGACCCTATCCAATGGTAAATCCACACTCAAAGCTCTTCTATTTGGTTAGAGCTGCCAAACTTGGATTCTACTGGCATAGACTGAATGTCAAAGAAGCATTAGACAAAGACTTTAGCTGAAGAACTGGGGGGCTAAAGGAAGTAACCATGCATTGAATTTCTATCCCCTCTTCCTCTTCTCTGTTTATGTAAGTTGTGCTGACTCAGCTTTGCTTTTAGCTTTCCATACATACTAACTAGCACATTAGCTAAATGCACACTTGCCAATCTTAACTGAAAGGCTGTCACAAAGCTCAGATGCTTCTGCTGCTTATTGACATCTTATCAGGGGGCATCAGGGACAGGTGGCCCATCAGGGCCTAACTACCTGCAATATCTCCAGGGAGCTTGCATCTTATACTGTACTTTTCCCTTGGGAATGTTTGCAGCATCTGTGTTTATTTTTATCTGGCATGTTAAATCTTCTTTTTTCTGGGTAAATACATCTCAAAAAATCCCTATTCTTTGGCAAGTATCCAATCTTTACTCGTCTTAAAATTGGACCCTTATTTTTTTTCTCACTCACTTTCTCAAAGAGTTGGTTTTGTGTTTTCTACTGCCAGATTATTCTTCCCCAAACACAGCTTCATATTATCATAATTCAGGTCCCCCACAGTCTTTATATAATGAACTTCAAACAACTCTGTCTACCATTCAAGGCTCTCTAAAATCAAGATGTAATTTTCACTGCTTCCCAATATATATCTTCTCCTATAGTAAGGATGGACACACACACACACACACACACCTGAATACCACAATCATTTATGTCTATGTTATATGTGCTTGAGTGATTTCCAATGCCTGAAATGTCCTCCATCTTCACTCTTCTGTATTCTGATTTAATAAGATCTAATTTAAGTCTCATTTGCTTCATGTATCTTTCTCTTACCAAACTAATTTCTCCTTTGTCTGACTCCTATTTTACTCATAGTCAATAAAATGCAATTTATCATTTAATTATGCACTATCTCATATTGCTAGTTATTTCAAGATCATTAGTCTTTTCACTCCAACAAAATTGTATGTTCCATGAGAACAGGAACCATACTTTGTATTTATAATGTGTCCTCCATAGAAACTGGCATTATATTAAGCAGTACTTAATAACTGCTAACTCCTTGTTTGATTTTGAGTTCTCTCTGTGGCTCACTGTAAAGCACAGATATGTGATAGGGTCAAAGAATAAGCACAACAGAATTTCAGATTAAGCATGCAAGGGAACTTAAAGGTTATCTAGTCTTATTTCCCAGGAAATTTCAGGGAGATGGAATGACTTGTCCAATGTCATAGGTAGGAAATAGTCAGAATTTGAATTCAGGTTCTTTAACTCTAAATACATGACTCTTTACATAGCAAATATTTCTATTGCAAAAGGGAACCTTTCACAAAATCATGAAATAAAATGCAGTTTCTATTTCCTCAGATGCTATTACCTTATTATCTTAGATTTACTTTGTATATATTTCACAATTTTTATATATTTCTTTTTTTGCTTGATAGAATGTGAGTTCAGCCAGTAATGATAACAGAGGAGGGAAAATGTTCTAGGTTTGAGGGGCAGAGAGAATTTCCAGACCCAAGAAATTGAGTGGTTTTTTTTTTTTTTTTTGGTTCTCGTTCTCTCTCTCGCTCTTGCTCTCTCTTGCTCTCGCTCTTGCTCTCTCTTGCTCTCGCTCTCTCACTCTCTCTTGCTCTCGCTCTCTCACTCTCTGTATATATCTACATAATCTATATCTATCTATCTATAGGTATATAGATATCTAGATAGATAGTAGGGAGTAAGAGGTAAGAAGATTGGAACACCATTGTTCCAAAAATAGAGAAAATAGGACAATCCCTTAAATAAACAACAGGTTAACCAGAATAAGGAATTTCTGCCTAGGAAACTTCCTCTACTAATGCATATTGTCATGTTGTCTGTAATTTATAATCTTGGAGAATTGCCTAGACCACTTGACCAGGGTCATAGAGTCAGTATGTGGCAGAGTGGATATACAAACCTGAGTCTCCCAGGCTTTCATGCAGGTACTCTTACCTTTAAAATGTGCTAATAATATGTGCTAATTAATAAATTAATAAATATGCTAATTGACCTTTGGAATGTTCCTCTCATTTGCCCCCCAAAAATTATTCAGATATACATAAAGTATCAGGTAGTCTCATTTCTCAGTAATATATATTGCACAATCAGAATGAGAGAGATTAAGTTTTCATGTTGTCACCCTTTGTTTGGGCTGGATGGACTCAGATGACTCTAAGTGAAGAAACTGGGAGTCTTTAAAAGATCACATGCTGGTATATTTAGATGAACCTATATTGTGTAAATATGACATTCACAAAATTGGACTTTAAAGCAGCAAGATGAATTGCTCCCTCAGAGAATGCTGCCTCTGGTATGAGGCTGAGGTTTCTTTTGTTGTAAATAGCAAGAGAAATGAGAATGAGCCACATCAGCTGAAAAGGATGAGATTTGAAATAAAACAACATCATAGTTTTTGAAAATGGATATTTTCATTGTTGGTTGTGACAATAAAGAATTCAAATGAGGAGAGGACTTAAGACTATAAATGAAGACCCTGTATATTTGAGATCTATGCTTTATCAGGCTGGTATTTTCTGCCCCTTCAACAATGAGAAAGGTTAGCTTGGAGATTTGAAGATGTAGAGATAATTGTGCAATGGAGATACCTTTGTTAGAATGTATAAGCGATGAACAGTGAAAAATTACCAGGTGGTACTAAAGTTGAATTGGCAGTCAGGCTGAAGTATGAAATGGGGGTCAGAAGGGGCATATTGCCAAATGATCAGAAAAGGGCAACTTTGAAATTTGCCATTTCCAAATAATTCAGAAGTGATCTTGAACTTCCTTCGCCCAAGGGGGATAATGGGGCTGGGGAAATACTTGAAATCAGGGAAAGAAGAGAAAGGTATTCTAGGAGTAGATGTCACCATATTTATTCATCATGAAATTTAAAAAATGGGAAGGAAAATAAAGAAGCCCACATATTACATTAGTTTGTATAAGTAAATGTTTCTCTGATGGGTGGTGTTCTTCTGAACCTTTTCTGCTTCATTCTTGGAGTTATTTCCCTACAGAGACTTAGGAGAGGATGAATATTATTCCAGCTTGCCCTTAGAAGGAGCTTATCTTGTGGTGGCAGAGATTTACTATTTCTCTTTCATAAAATCACAGATTGAATCTTGGAAGAGAATTCAGTGTACATGTAACCCAACCAATATTCCAAAGGGATTCCAACCATAACATAGCCAAGAAGCAGCACCTTCTTGAAGGCTTCTAAAAAGGGAAAATATATTTTTTCCTAGTTAGTTCATTCCATTTTTGAACAACTATTATTTGTCAGGAAAATTTGTTAGAAAATTCCTAATTTTGGACTTCATGTTAAGGCTGGGTTCTGCATACTTTTAGAGGGAATATCTAGGCTGGGTCTGTGTCCTTTCTGGTTTTTTCCTTTCTTAAAGTATTGAATGTTATATTATTCCAGGATCTCAGGTACATCTGAGACTTAGCACCTGCAAGATACCAAAACTTTGAAATAAGTTTCATTCAAGTTAAAGTCTGATAATTGGCCTTTTCCTCTCATCTCTACACATTTCTTACCTGGGTTTGGATTTGTACAATCTGTGGGCTTGCCCCAGTAGGAGTTCGAGCAAACTTTTTGCTACATTCAGAAGCTATCAGCCAACTTCTGTTTCAGTGACAGAATTGCAGGCTCTTATTTGGTCCTACCCTGGTTATTTTGTTACAGGCTTTAGACTTACCTGGAGGTTGTAAATGAATCTGCTCAGTTTCTGGGGACAGAGCCCTATAGCTGTTGCTTGTTTCTAAACTTTCTTCTTGCTCTGTAAAGTCTAGGTCCCATAAACTTTCCTCACCCTGAAATATTACCCCTAAGTACAGACCTCCTTTTGGTTTCTCTGGGTCTGTGAACTGGAACTGAGTGGTGAATGAAAGAGCTGTCCATTAGCATCCATTCCTGCACCCTACATAAAATCGAACTCTTCTGTGCTAGATCTATGAATTGGTACATTCTGCATGGTTATCTCTCGTTAAACCCATTCTCCATTGTCGATAGACCTATCTCCCTTTGCTGACTTAGGCTGGAAAAAGGACTCATAATTTTTTCTTGGAAATTCTAATCAGGATTTAATCTATTCATTTTAAAGATCTATTTGGAGGAGTTGTGGAGCTCAACCTGACTGCACCTTTTCTCATTTCTCCAGTACTCTCCAGTTCACTCACATCTCCTATGCTCACATATATAATGGAACCTCATGTAAAATTGAATCAAATCTTTTCATCAAACGGGTTGCCTCCTTTAGAGGTTCTCCAGTTTTTAAATCTTGTTCTTTTAAAATTATTATTATAGCTTTATGTATGGGTAATTTTTCAACATTGACCTTGCAAAAACTTTGGTTCCAACTTTTTCCCTCTTTTCCTCCACCTTCTCTCCTAGATGGCAGGCAGTCCCATACATGTTAAACATGTTAAAGTATATGTTAAATATAATATATGCATACATATTTATACAGTTATCTTGTTGCACAAGAAAAATTGGATTTAGAAAGAAGGTAAAAATAACATGGAAAGAAAAACAAAAAACAACAGAAAGGGTGCAAATGTCATGTTGTGGTCCACACTCATTTCCCAGTGCTCTATTGCTGGGTGTAGCTGGTTCTGTCATCACTGATTAATTGGGTACTCTCAATGATGAAGATAGCCACTTCCATCAGAACTGATCCTCATATAGTATTGTTGTTGAAGTGTACATATCTCCTGGTTCTGCTTATTTCACTTAGCATCAGTTCATATAAGTCTCTCCAAGCCCCTCTGTATTCATCCTGCTGGTCATTTTTTACAAAACAATACTATTCCATAACATTCATATATCACAATTTACTCAGCCATTCTCCAATTGATGGGCATCCATTCAATTTCCAGTTTCTAGTCACTACAAAAAGGGTTGCCACAAACATTTTGGCACATACAGGTCCCGTTCCCTTCTTTAATATCTCTTTGGGGTATAAGCCCAGTAGTAACACTTCTGGATCAAAGAGTATGTACAGTTTGATAACTTTTTGAGCATAGTTCCAAATTGCTCTCCAGAAAGGTTGGATCTATTCACAACTCTACCAACAATGCATCAGTGTCTCAGTTTTCCCACATCCCCTCCAACATTTGTCATTATAATTTCCTGTAATTTTAGTCAATCTGACAGGTGTGTAGTGGTATCTTAGAGTTGTCTTAATTTGCATTCTCTGATCAATAATGATTTGGAACAACTTTTCATATGAGTAGAAATAGTTCCAATTTCATCATCTGAAAATCGTCTGTTCATATCCTTTGAACATTTATCAATTGGATAATGGCTTGATTAATCTTGTCCTTAATCTGCAGATTCTATGACTGAGTTCAGTATTCCAGATATAATATCTCACAGAAGTCACACCTAAACATCCATAAACAGCTTGGGGAAAAAAATTCCAAAGTGCTCCAGCAAATCCAGGAGAGCACTGAGCCATATCACAACAATGATTTTCTCATTATTATCACTATCATTATTCATAGACATACTTCATTTTATTTAATAATATGTTTGAAATGTTTTATGCAAGTTGAGTCATACTTGACATATTCAAGTATTTAAATAGGTCCTTTGGCATATTATTTTATAGAGTATTTTTGTAAAGCGAATAATCACAACATAATGTGTATTTTGCATCTTTCTGAACTTTCATGTCATTTGGTTAAACTGGGCTATACTGGTGTTTAGATGTTCATACAATCTGTTCTAGACACTATATTGAAAGAATTATAGATAAGACTTACATAGATAAGACTCTCTCTTATAGCCTTTCTCTATATCTAAGGCTAACATATATACTGCCACAAGATCCAGATTCATTCTCTTAAAACTAAGGCTTCATCATTTAATTCTTCTTTGAAAAGCTCTAGCAGCTTTGCACTAAATAGAAAATAAATACCAGAACTGGTATTGCAGTAGATATTGCAGTAGAGTAGGTATTGCAGTCCTGGATTTAGGAAGACTTTATTTAGTTCAATTCCAACCTTAAACACTTACTGGTTGTGTGAGCCTGGGCAAATCATTGTACTACTGTTTGCCTCAGTTTCCTTAATCATAAGGTTGAGATAATGATACTTCACAAGGTGGTTGTTCGGATCAAATGTGATAATATTTGTAAAAGTGCTAAGTATAGTACAAGGCACACAAGTCACTATGTGAAAGCTTATTCCCTTCCCTTCTGCCTTAACTTTCCATAATCTATGCTTCCTTCATATAACCAGTCATGCTCCAGTTAGGACATTTTTAGGATTACAAATTCAGAGATGGAAGTGATTTCCAAAGTAATCTAAATCAACTGCCTTTCCCTCATTTTACATAGAAGGAAGCTGAGGCTCTGAGAAGTAATTTGACCAAGGTGATAAGTAGCAGAGTCAGGATTTGGACATAGGGCCCCTGACTCCAAATCTAGTACAATTTCCATTGGATGATAGTGCCATTCACTCTTCAGTGTCATTCGATGCTATGATTATGTCTTGTATACTTGCATTTCTATGCCTTTATTTAGTAAGTTGTAAACTCCAGAAGAGCAAGATTCTCTTTGTTTATTCTAGAGCACTTCTCATGGTTCTAGATATTTCAAGGACATCAAAGTAATTGAGTGAGTGATTTATTGTCTAAGACAAATGAAAGGGATATGTTTGAATGTGGTATTGAATAGAGACTAAAAACAATGACAATTGCATTCTGCGAGTAGATAATGAAGGATTGTCCTGTGTCAAAGAAGAATGGAGCTATCTAAAAAAGTCACCATCTCTCCCTATTCCATCAGATAAAATACAAAGGACTTTTTTTCAAGAGCTGCTTCTAGGAGAAGAGTTTGGTAGTTTTGAGGAATGGAACATTCTGAGGGGATTAGCTTTGATTTTCAGAAGGCTTGGGAGTAGGAACCTTTCACATGAAATATCAAGAAAATATATCCGGAAGAAAAGAAGAAGGAAAAAATGGTTACTGGGTCCTTCTTTAAGTCTCTTCTGGATTCTAAAAGTAAAAGTTTTCCAAGAAATCTGAAATTCAAAATGAGGTAAGAGTGATGCCTTTAAAGACCTGCCTGTATGCATAATAACCCCCATCTCATTCTTCTCTTTTCAAGAGGAACTAGCTTTTCCTATGCTTTGGGGTTCGTTAGAACTCCCTCTATTGCTTCTAAAGTACAAGAAAGCTTTTTGTAATGAAAGTTGGCCCCAGAATGGGATTAATGTTGATGAAATTCCCCCAAACACAATACCAATCATAATTCCTGCAGTTTAACTTTCTACTTCCATAGGATTTTAAAAGAAAGAAATTTAATTTTTTCCCCAAGACAAATGTATTAATGTTTAATAAAAAACAAAGCCAGATGACAGTGTTAGTAAAAAATAAGGAATTTACATAAAGCCTTTCTATATTTGAACAAGACCACTAAAGTGAATAGCATTAACTTCTAGCCTTGGCAGTGGGTGGAGATTTCAGGGAAAACTTCAGTCTGAAGAAATGAGATATTTTGTGGCATTCAATCTGCATTTGGGAAACAGACTGAATTCATGGTCTCAGAAAACTGGGAGTTATTCTGTTTGGAGTTACTGGCTCTGAAAAGACCTTAGTGCTTTAAATTCGAGGGTCAAACCAAAGAAGGTGAACTTTAATGTGCATAAATGTAAAGTCCTGCTACTAGGCTAAAAAAGTCAGCCACATAAGCATAGGATGCAAGATTGCTGACTTCACACAGTAATTGAAATGCAAAAGAGATTTAGTTTTGTAAGCTTAGTAAGAATGAGCAGTGCAATATATTTGACAAAAAACTGACATAATAGTAGGCCCCATGAACAGAAGCCTTATGTCCAATATGTCGAATGACTTTATAGGTGTCTTATATGTGGGGTAATGAATGACTTGCTGTTTATCTATTCTCTCTGCTGGGAAGATCATGTCTGGAATATTTGAGAGGACTCATATGAGTAGCAGATAAAAGAAACAGGGATATTTAGTCTAGAAAAGGAAAGATGAGGGGTACATATGTGTATGTACACACATGGGTATATATGTGAACACATGACAGTTGCCTTCCAGCATTTGATGGCCTTCATATGGAGATATAGAGTCCTATTCAAATAGAAATAGAGGCCATCCATCCTGCTAGCTATCATCATGTATCTTTCCTTTTTTTTTTTTTTTTTTTTTTTTTTTTTTTTTGTGGTTAAGATCCTTGAGAAGATCATCACATTCTACTCTACATATCTAAAACTAAACTAATTTTCTCTTCTTCCAACCCTACCTCTCATCTACATTAAAGGAGAAATGCAATTTTTTCTATTTAATTCATATAGAGGTATATTTCTTCTTATACAAGGAAGTCTCTATCCCACCCAATAATAAGAATTGTCCAAAACAAATAAACAAACAAAGCAAAGAAGGAATAAATTGACTTGTAAGATAGTGGGTCTCCTATCGCTGGTTTTCTTCAAGTGAAACTATGATGATTACTGGTCAGGGGTATTGTGAGTATTCAGTAGAAGTAGATTGAGATCCAAGTGTATATATGTGTGTGTGTGTGTGTGGGGGGGGGGAATAGAGAGAGAGGGAGAGGGAGAGGGAGGGAAAGGAAGGAGGAAAGGAGGGGTTGGTAGTGGTTGATATTGGCTACCCAGTGACTCAGGCAATTGAAAGCAATATTAAGTGGAAATTTGCCTAACATTGTTAATTTATTCTATCATGAGCTGCATTTAATTTGTTAAACAAGGATTTATTGAGTATCTTCTGTATGATTAGCACTATGGTAGGTGCTTTTCAGGGAGGTAGTGACATATGTGCACAGCCCCTATTCTCTGTTAGTGCAGTATGGAAGCAAGTGCAGCTGAGCAGTGGGAGTGACAAGGTAGCAGCTGCTATTGCCAATAGCCCTAATGAGGGCACTGACATCTTTGCCAAGCTGATGCTGCCTCCCATCAGTAGGGAAAATCAGAGAAGCAGTGCTTCTTGGCTGATGTTTGTGAAGGCTGGCTCTAAAATGCTGTTGAGGAACTGGTTGTCTTAGAAAAATGGGTGAATTGGTGAACTGGAGAGGAGGCTTAATTCCTTGTTTGTGACTTAAGGTATATGCAGAAGTTTGATATCGCTGGGTGACTTTGATGTCTCAGTTTTTAATTTTTTGAATGTTATTTTTGTTCCTGAGGAAGTCTTGTATCTTGGATCATATATGAGTCACTAGAAATCTTGGGCATAGAGAACAACAAATAATTTGGCAGTGATAAGTTTGTCATAAAGCAATAGCTGCATCAAAGCACTCTGCTAGTCATTCTCTACTCTCCTAAGTCTGTCTGTCAGAGATCAGAGAAACTTGGAAGTTAGAGTTTGCATCTTCCTCATTCTCAAGAAAATCTTCACTTCGTTTCCATCTATCTCTGCTAACTACTATTCAATGTCTTTCCACTTTTTTGTGGTTAAATGCCTTGAGAAGTCCTGCTTTCTAGAGCCCCCAAGTTGGGGTGACAAAACGTACCATTGCTTTCTAGAGCTCCCACACTGGGGTGATTAAAATATACCTTTCCAGTGGAGAAGTGATGAGGTGGGACTCCCAAGGATGGTGGAAAAATGGAATCCATTTATTTCAAGGGCTTTCTCCTTTATATAATGTAACAAAAGCAACACCGTGCATGTAGAACCACATAAACAACTTGCTATTGTACGTAGTTTGCCACCTGGTATCACTCTTCCGTCTGATATCACTCTGCTTCAGTCTCAACACAGGTTGTCACCACCCCCTGACTTCTCAGGAAGGCAGAGAGCCCTTAGGGGAGATGGGGAATTGAACCAGACATTGTTAGCAGGTTCCCTCTGGGCTGAAGGGTCTTATACCTCACCCAGAGTTTCCCCACTGACTGTGACTCTCTACAGAGAAGGTCATCATCTTCAATTGTACATGTCCAAAAACTAAACTCATCATCTTCCCCCCCCTCCCCCTCCCCAAACCTTCCCCTCTTTTAAGCTTTCCCTTTACTGTCAAGGATATCACCATTCTCCCAGTTGCTCAGACTTACCATCTGGACGTCACTCTCACTCCCTAAATACAATTAGTTGGCAAGACCTGCATTTTTTATCTTCATAACACCATCATTCTATACCTATATAATGCTGTTCTAGCTGTTGCATCTCCATGAAACAAGATGCCCTGTGTCATTTTCCCATTTCCCCATGCTTTCTTTCATCTTGTATATTGTCTCCTCTCATAAGATTATAAACTCCTTGAGGACAAGGACTGTCTTTCTTTTTATTAATGCATCCCCAGCACTCAGCACAGTGCTTAACACATGATAGATGGACATCACAAGTTAATTTTAACTGGATCCTGTGATGACCGAGTTAGCACCCTGGGTACTTTAGAATCAGCTGGAGTCAGAATCAGCAAAAGTCCTTGATCTTTATTCTTTGTGGAGGTGAACAGAATGGCAATATGAAGTGAGAGCAATTGGGACAGGAATCTGCCAGGAGTGACTGGTTTTCTCACTCCACCCACCAAATCTTCCACCCAATCTCCTATAGGAGAGATAACATCTGATAGCAGATCAAGCCTGCAGTGTAGTGGGCAGGGCCATTCTTTCTCCAAGCATATATTGATTGTTTGTCCAAGTGGTAATTGGCCTTAAGTGCTCTGACCTCAGTGCATCTGCTCAGAGTTTTCAGCCCTTTACAGGATTGGATTTGATAATATTCTTTGAACACGTTCTCCTCTCTCTTTCATTGTCACCATCCTTTGGATTAATTGATTCAGCACAAAGAAAACTTTAGATTCATTCCAGAAAGGCAAATTACAGAGCATAGATTATTTTTTTTAAAGCAAACTTTTCTGGTGGGTACTGAAAATATTGATGTCTAGAAAATAAAGATTTTTCTGCTTCTCTTGCTTGCTAGATTAATAAGTATTTTCATGGATAGATAAGAAGTTTTCCTTTCTTTTTTTCTTGTGGACACATTATTAAGATCAGATTGATTGATTAAGCCTGATTTATTAAATTGCTACATCTCTCCATTATCATGGTCATCACTGTCACCATTACTACTATTATTACTATTCCTACTGGTACTATTAGTACTGCTACCACTACTGCTACTGCTGCTACTACTACTAGTACTGCTACTGCTATTGCTACTGTTATTGCTACTGCTATTTGTCCTGCTTTCCCTCTTCTTCCTCCTACAACAACTACTGCTACTATTACTCATGTCACTAGTACTACTACTGATATTGCTACTATTCCTCCTGATACAATTACTGATTACTGCTACTATTACTTCTACTGCTACTACTGATTATTGATACTATTACTCTTGCAACTACTACTGATTACTACTACTAATACTCCTGCTGCTACTATTACTCTTGCTGCTGCTACTACTACTACTACAACTACTACTACTGATTACTGCTACTAATATTCCTGCTGCTATTACTACAACCACTGCTACTGTTATTATCCCTGATATTGCTACTACTATACCTGCTACTGCTACTATTATTCTTGTTGCTATTACTATTGCTATTGCTACTATTATTCCTGCTATTACTGCTCCTCCTCCTCCTCCTCTTCCTTTTCCTTTTCCTCCTGCTCCTACTCTTACTACTACTACCACCCACAACACACATTTATAATGTACTTTTCTATGTAGCCCTCCCTAGTTATATTAGCACTTGTATAGATCTCCAATTCTCTCAATTCCTAATAGTATTCAACTTTGTGGTATAATTACGTTGAGTTTTAATTTCATCTTTACTATGGACTCTTGAGGGTAGAGACCACATAATCTCCTTGTTCTCTATCCCCCTACCATAATGTTGGCATACAGTAAGCACTAAATAAATACTTCTTGGCTTATTGATTCATTTAATTTCTCAACTCTTTGGCATTATGGTTTTCTCTATCTTATTATGTTATGCTATTAGGGCTTTTAGAAAAATAAACAGAATAAAATCAATAAGCGTTGTGGAAAGAACATTGAATTTGGAGGCAATGACCTGAGGTCAAACCTGTCTCTATCACTACATGCATGATCTTGGGCAGGTCAACAGTCCTTTCTGGGCTTTATTTTCCTTATCCTTAAAATAAGAGGAATGGACTAGAATGAACTCTAAATATATAAAACTGTATATCTTACATTTTTGTTATTTTTGAAGAAAGAACAAGGGGACAATATTGTCCTCTTTTAAGTTGTAGATCTACTCTACTTCCTGTAGTTCATCTTGGGTGTCTCGGGCAACATGGAACTGAGCTGAATGTTAGCAAATTATGGGTGCTTAGCTCCCTAACTTGTTTATGCCACAATTGTTAACCCACATCATGAATATTTTGGGTACTATTTCATTATTCATTTCTCTCCCACATTTGCAGGTTGGGAGCCTTGTGTTCATGTGTGGGAGTCCAAGATTGTCTTAAAAAAAATCTCAAGAAATATCTTTTCCAAGGCCTAAGGCATTTTAGGGAAGTGTGATTGTTTACTGCCAAGTAGAGAGCTTCAATAGAATATCTATAGCAAGTAGATATTGTGCAAAAGCCAACTGAAGTTTAGTTGGGGTTTCTCCAAGAAACTTCTTTCAATAAGAAATTTCTATTTTGGATTATCCATTTTGAATTTGCATTTTAAATTAAATGATAGAAAACAGACAGATTGAAAAGAGTTGGAGAAGAATCGATTCAAACATTTTATCCTACAAATTTAAGTGAATTCTTTTATGTTCAGAAAAGTTGGGTTAGTTTCCTTCATCTTCAAAGAATCAACTCTTCAAGCATCTGTACCAGCTGTTTGGGCTATGAAAAAACTCAAAATTTTCTGTTTTCCTACTGATTAGGTGAACTGCTCTGCTGGAGAACTTTCTATATGCAAGAATTCAGACCTTGGAATTCTGGGGGCAGACTCTTCAAGAACAGCTGTGTAAATGGGGAATATGTTGATTTTTCACTAATGACCTCTGGTAAGGATTGTTGTTATAGAAAAAGGATGACAAGAGAGGTCATACAGACAACCCAGTCATCATGGGGTGAAAAAACACTTGGTGATACACTGCAGAGATGGGATTAATTGGATTCACATGCAGGCAGGCACTTGGGTAGGAGCCAGCTACTCTTCAAAGAGCCAAAACCTCTCATAAAGGGAAAAACTTGATGATAGTTGAATATGTGGGGGAGTCCTTTCCTTCAAATACATTTCCTGGCAGCCTTCTTTTTTGAACATCAAATAAAACATCCTGCTACTATCACCCTAAGACCACATCTCAAACTTTTCACTCTGCAAAGTCTTTCTTTTTCTTCCCCTAAACTTCAATAGCTTGATTTTACAGTCAAACATTGTCACTTGTAGAAATCTTGAAAATTCTGGCTCTCTTATTGCTGAGAAGTCACAGTCATTGCTTTTTCTTGGCAGGCCCTCCTGGAAGCCATTGGTCTTCTCATTAATTGAGAAATGCTGATAACTGATGCAATCCATTAGTTTTCAGGCCATGCCCCTTTTTGTCCTCTTGGGGATTGGTCCAGCATTTGCTGGAATGCTATACTCACTATCTCCAAAGTCAAGGGCAGGAAGAACATAGCATTTGGAAAAGATTGAAGTTGAAAAGAGTGGAAAAAGGAGAAAAAGTGGAGAGGAAAACTCAGATACTTTTTTTATGAAGTGAATACTTCATAAAAAAAATAGAGATAAGACTACTATAATCTCTGCACATAAAGGAGAGGAGGAGTCAAGAATCCTTGCCTTGTTATGTTGAGGTTTTCCTATTTCCTGCCAATTTCCTCCATACTATTTTGAAATTATTTTGGTTTCACTAATGGACTGAATTCTATAAATATAATAAATTACATTTAAAAAAATTATAATGAACTTGAAAACATCCATTGAGATGTATATTTCCTTATAAAAAAGATTAGACTATAGATGAAATCACAATCTCTATTAGATTATGTTTAGTTTTTAAGTATATATAAAATTTTACATGGTATTTATAATACCTCCCCAACTGCACTGTCTGAATTTCCTTCAGAATTTAAAAGATTTTTTTCTTTTGAGTATTTTTAGATGAAAGTTATGAAACTTTCATTTCCAACATCTAATAAGGAAATTTTAAAAATCACTGTCTAAAATTTTACTTGTCCCTGTCTATAATCACTCATGTTACTCCCACAACCTGAGTTATCCTCACCTTTTCATCCTACTCAGTCCACACAGTAAGGAGAATTAAGAGCTTTTGCTTAAAGCAAACCATTTGGGATTCTCTGTAGGCAAATTTCCTAGGAAAGATAAAAGAATAAATACTTGATTATCAATAATACTCCATCCTGATTCCTTACTGATTCAGGCCTTTGGAGTAGTAATTATGTTTTGGCTAAACTGGTATCAGAGGGGCACATGTACAACAATTAGAGGGATTCTGGCTAGTCTAAACTGCTTTGTCTATAAATGGATGAATAAAAAACATTAAGTAAGTGCTTAAACGCTTATGAATTATGCTAAGTATTGGAGCTAAAATTTTTTGTCCTTTGTTTTAAGTACACCACTGACATCACAGGGTGACATCTTGACTTGTTTGTGAATTGGATTTAATTGGGGCAGAGTTGCAAAAAATCATTATCCTCATCTTCTCTTCCAGAGTCAACAAGGTCCAGTGGCAAGACAGAAGTCAGGAAGTCTGGAGATGGCTCAGGATTTTGCAAAGGATGACTTTGGTATCTTTGATGTCTGACCAAGCTCTAAGTGTTTCACAGCACCTATTTCAGCCATCCTCATGGCAGATGGAACACATTGTTCTCATCTATCCATTTTGCGGGGTTTGGAGTAGATACCCTCCTAAATCACCAACAGGTTTGAGGCTTGTCAGTTCTGTTTGGGTTAGCTCATCTGCTGAGATGCTTTTATTGGGATGTGACCATTTCGAATGCTACAGTTTCTTGGAACCACAAGTGAGAGCAGGGTAACAGGTGTATATGAAAAGTGGATAAGCAATCATCAAAAGTGCTTGGATAGTCTTCACTTGCTGAAAACAAGGCTAAAACAACAAAAAAGCAAAGATAGTGCCAGCATGTAAGACTTTTTTTTTTTTTTTTCAAAATAAGGAAGATTATACATATAAAGGAGTGATGGCCCAGGGAAGAGTATTTTGATTTGGGAATTTATGGAAATGCTAAGTAGAGCCATAGAAGAGTAGTTTGCCTAAATATTCTCCACATAGTGATATTATACCCTCTAAGTGGTATTTGATAATCATTTTGTTTTGGAGGAGGAAGAGGATAAAAATTGAAGAAAGGGGCCTACAAAAAGTATCATGCTTAGGTTGTCATTGATCAGTGCTTTAACCTGATTCTCCATGACCCCATTTGGGATTTTCTTGGCAAAGAAACTGGAGTGGTTTTTTTATTTTCTTCTCCAGTTCATTTTACAGATAAAGAAACTGTGGTCAACAGGATTAAGTGACTTGCTCAGGATCAAACAGTTAATTTATATATGAGGCTGGATTTGAACTCACAAATATGATTTTTTCTGAATTCAAGTCCAGAAGTCTATTTACCTCATTCCCTAGATTAGGTTAATAATATATAATATACAGTATCAGGTCGAGGATATAGCTGATATTTCCAGACCTTAAAGTCAAGCTCCTGCTTTAGTTTTCTTTTATGATTTGTTCAATACATTGGAAAGCTTCTTTCTATGTAACTTCTTTCTATGTAACTCACTCTGGCTTGCTTTCTTCTTCCTTACTCAACGCCATTTGATATCCTTCCTATGATTAAAGGTTAAACCAGAATTTATTGTCTTTGGCATAAAGTCATTGCAAAACAAAAACAAAAACAAAAACAAAAAACAAAACAAAAAAGACAAATGTAGGTATGATGTAGATCTTCAGAGTTTTGAAACATGAAAATGTTCGACCTTTCACAGAACAAATCAGATTCACATATCAGATGTTGATTTAAGGGTAATACTTAATATAATTTACCATCTGACTTTTTGAAGCATGTAAAGAGATGTAGAGATAGAGAGACAGAGACTCTGAAAGTTACATACACATTTGCATCATGAGGGAGGCAATTTACCATTGCTGGAATCAGTTTTGAGGAAGTGTCAAGTAGAATTACCACAACAAAATTCTGTCAAGGAACTAGATGCTCAGGACAGACTGAGAGAGAATTTAGAAGCTTCTTTAGTTTGGAGGCTCCATAAATATAAGTACACTGGATTAGAAATGTTATTTTCTATCTCAGATCAGGTGGGACAAGGTTGGTAGGAGAATCCAAGCCAGGACTTAAATCATCTAAGTGTAGGATCTAGGCAGAGTCATATCAAAGACTGACATGATGATCAGATCAAAGAAGTTTAGAATGGGCTGTATCACTCCAACAGAGCTGTAATGTTGTTTAAACACAGCAGAGGTTTCAGAGGAATGATGAAAATTCAAGCACACAAAAAGTTGGATCAGATATCTTGGCAGGATAAAAAAAAAAAAGAATGGCTTCAGTAGGTTATAGACATGGGTTTAAATGAAGGACTTTGAATAATTCCAAAGTAAGGTGTGGCTCAACAAGCTAAGATAAATCCCTTTAATCTGTAATTGTTCAGGCATCTAACTCACCAACTTAACTGGAGAGATGAGAGGTTTATTAAATCAAGACCCCATTTATTTAGAATTGACCCCCTAATGTCTGTCCTTGTATGTATTTTGGATGGATCTGGTTCTTTCCCAAAGGCATAGGTTCTTTGCAGATGTGATGGGGGCTTCTCCCTTGGTTTAATACTGTCCTGGAGTCTAGTACTACTATCTGCTGGTAACTGCTCATAATGACTTATCAGAACTTGTGAAATTTTCAGTGTGAACATCTAGATTTTATAAATTGAAAAATGCTACAAATAAGATCTTGATTTACTGCTTTTAAAAAATTGTCTAGACTTAAGAAAATAATGGAGAAACTCAATGCAGATTAAACTTTGAAATGTGTCAGATAGGCATTTTTTGGGAGAATTATTTGTTAAACATTTACCACTATAACCTGCATGTACCAGAGTCCTATTTCAAGTTGGATCTGGGGCTAAGGTTTGGACCTGATCCTTTGGAAGTATTTGTCAGATAACTTTGTCATTACTTCTGATGTGTTTTGTTTCCCCCATTAAGGTTCCTTTTAAGGTTAAACAATCTCAGAAAGTGACAAATCAAAGTGTTTAGGGGTGAGTAGGAGTCAAAAGAAACCATCTTGAAATGAATGAGATTGTTCATTGTTGTTAGAAGTGAGACAAACTCAAGAAAAGAAAATGACATGGTATCAATCCCATGTCTTGAAAGACAGTAAAACCCTCATTTCTGTGCCTCTTATTGGTGTGGCAAATAGATTACCTTTAAGTTCTTGTGTGATCGATATGTTGTTATTCTTCTTTTATAGATACTAGGTATTGAGAGCTCAGTGATGAAAATGGGGCTAATAAAAAAGGAGGAAATTTGAGTTCAGACCCTTTCTATTGAGAATACAATTTGTTGTTATCATTAGTTATATTTGGAGGAGGTCAGCATTTTGTTTAATATTTTTTAGGTATTGTTAGGTATGAAATCAATATACAAAAATGAATTGAAAACCACTTAACTATCCTGATTTTGAACAAAAATTAAAAAACCTTAAAGACTTCCAAAGACAGGATAGTGTGCAAATAAACGAGAGAGAGAATGGAAAGTCATATTGAGTGTGTCAACTCTGAAAATTCATGGGTGACTAATTTTGAAGGAGTAACTGTCATGGTTTTGCAAGAGATGCTGATCAAGTGACACTTGAACAAATTGATGATACACTTTAATCAACTTAATGAGATCCCAGAGCATGGATCTCTATAATTGTAGTAGATATTCCCTACCACCTTGCTGAGATGAAGCAGGTAAATCCTTTGATTGGTTCCCAGTAAATGAGGCTGCTTCCAAGATGATGGGCACTTGAGATCAAAAGGTAACAACTATGGTTGGAAAATCTCACTTCCCAATGAAATCATTTAGCCTCTTCTTTTTGGACTGGGGAGCAGAAAAAATGCCATTCATTACTGAGGCTATATCATTTAGGGTAAGGATAGTGTCAAGAGTTTTGGGTCTTGTCAATGCCATTTTTGCTATGAGTTGCCAGAATGGTGCAGGTCCAATGTGATAGGAAATTGTTAATTTTCCAAAGCCTACTTATTGGGAAAAGGAGGTAAGGATACTAGTCTCTGATTAGTCCCACCTCTTTGAGCAACAATCAAATCTCAGACTACAATTCTCCCTTTTTCTGTTTGTTTTTGTTCATACCATCTTTTCCATTGCAGAACTCCTTCCTACTTCTCTTATTAGTCCAACAGAACCCTCCTCTTTTCTTCAGTGAAACTCTTTCAATGTATTTTAGTTGTCTGGTTACTTGCAAACCCTTATAGCTTCTTCTGTTCTACTCATTTGAAATCATGTATTGGTTTCAAGGCCCAAATCATATGCTACTAACTCCATGAAGACTTCTCTCATCCTTTTCTGTCAGGAATAATTTTGTCATCCATTTGTTAGAAAATGTTTTCCCTTCTCTGACCACTCATGAATTTTATGCCTGACTTTTTTGTTTTTGGTGTAGATCTTGTGATGATAATTTTGTTATTTTTTTTTAACTGTGGTGATAACATATTTCTTTATGCTATTTAACTACATCCTGTGTTATAAGATTCTTTAGGATACTGAGTATTAATTATTTTGAATCACAGATTTTATATATTTATATACATACATATATATATATATATATATATATGTATGTATATATACAGAGAGAGAGAGAGAATGTCCTTAAATGAATTGTTTTGTATGATTGTGATGATAGTATTTACCATTCACCCAATACTGAAACAATTCAATCATGGAATTTGAATGACTGTAAACTGTTGGATTTTTATCTGGTGGACAAATCACTTGGACCTCATGTTTGTGGATACAATCTCTCAATATCACAGGGTTCTTGTTCATCTTTTCTTTCCTTCATCTCTTTAACTACTTTTCTAATGACATTATAATAAAAAAAAAAACTCTATAGAATATCTTTAAGCTGACTGTCTCCCACTCAATTTATCCTGAATCTATCTTTGAATTGACCTATATTTTCATTAATGGGCTTCTATTGAGGAACATTCCCTACCCCCTCCTCTTCCTCTTTCTCCCCAATGCATCTTGGTACCTTCTCTGCAATTTACATTTTTAAAGAATTGCCATGGTGGGGTGGTGGGGTGGGTGGGGCCATGCATAGAACACTGGCCCTGGAGTCAAGAGTACCTGAGTTAAAATTCAACCTCAGAAACGTACTAGCTGTGTGACCCTGGGCAAGTCACTTAACTCCAATTATCTTAAAAAAATAAAATAAAAAGAGTTGCCAATGTATACAAAAAGATTATGTGACTTGTTTAGGGTCACATAAGTAGCTGGTCACAGTTATAGACTTGAAAATCAGGTCTTGTTGACCCTAAGGGCAACACCCTATCTATTATACCACATTGCCTCTCATAGCTATTTTGAAATTCTTTTGAAGTGCTTCATATGTACATTTTTTTCCCAGTTGGAGAGTTGATTGTCAACTATTTATATTAGCCCACCATTGAATGTACCAGAGTCTTATACCAAGGCCTTGGATTTGGAAACGTGGTTTGGGGCTGACCTTTGGATGGTATTTGTCAAGTAAATTTGTAATAGAAAAACTATCATTATTTTTGCTCCATTTGTTTTCTTTACCTAAGGCTCATTTCTAAGGTGTTTTATATATATATATATATATATATATATATATATATATATATATATAGACACACATATACACATGTGTAAATATGTGGGTATATATCTACATACATATAGTATCTGTTGATTAGACTACAAACTTTTTGAGGACAGGGCTCTTTTCTTTTTTGTCTTTATAATTCCAACACCTTACATATTAATAGTATTTTGTATTTAACATATATTGGATTACTTGCCATCTAGGGGAGGGAGTGGAGGAAGGGGAAGGAGAAAAAATTTGGAACACAAGGTTTTCCAAGGGTGAACACTGAATAATTATCTATGCATATATTTTGAAAAGAAAAAAATTTTAAAAATTAAAAAAAGACAAATATTGCTCAATAAATGCCTTTTGATTGATTGACAGCAATCAGAGGAGTTAGCACATTAAAAAAATTCCATTTAAGGGCCTGCTCTTTTGAAGTCTTTATATATGAGCAGTTGAGAGTTAACCTCCCTTATGTGCTTTGCTCTTTCAAAATCTGCATGCCACAAACCATTGAAATGACTGTCTTCCTCATTTATCATTTCCTAGTTTGTGCTTGGTCTTAGAGAGAGGCATTTTAGGGATTAAGCTTTATCTCTCAGCTATAAATTTGCTCCCTTGACGTTATTATGGATTACACATTGGATGTAAAATGTGGTGACGATGGCACCCCCATATCCCCAATAAATCTGATGGGAACAGTTTGGTTTCTTATACTACACCTGTATTAGCAATTTTGTTTTGATTGAAAAATGAGTTGTCTTCACCGGTGCCAGCGGCAAAGGAAGATCTCTAGTTTTCATATATCAATAAATAGCTAATAACAGGGATTGCATATATCATTAAATAATCATAACAATTATTCTTACATAACACAGCCAGGGAAGCTTGTGCACACTAAGCTGAGTAAATCACTACATTCGATGAGTTTCTGTGTTATGCTCAACAACAGTGACGGTAAAAAATGGGCACTGGTGGCTGCCACACAACTCATATCATTAGTGGTACTATTATTTATAGGCTAGTCAACATAGTCATGATGACAGAGTTATCCTGGGAAAGAAGGGAGACAGCACACGTGAGTAGAGTTAAACTCAAAGAAGGAATTTGGAGACATTAGCTATGAAAATAACAGCACTGGTGAGGCCATGAACTATCAAGATTTTGTCAGTATTTTGTTGGTCTTTGAATGGCCAACAGGAATCTCTCTGATCAGCTCCTGCTACTGATTGTTATGCAAGGATGTGAAATTCATAGATAATGCTTTTAAGGTTCCTTTGTCATCTGCTGTGGGATAGAAGTAGGCAGTGAGGTAGAGAGGCACCTAAATAGTGCAGTGGCTAGAGCACTGGATCTGGAGTCAGGGAGATTCATCTTGAGCTAAAATCCAGCCTCACACACTTCCTAGCTGTGTGACCCTGGGCAGGTCCCTTAACAGTGTCTGCCTCAGTTTCCTTATCTGAAAAATGAGCTGGAGAAGGAAATGGCAAACCACTTCACTATCTCCACCAAGAAAATCTCAAATGGGGTCAAAGAGAATCAGACATGACTGAAAAATAACTGAGAGGTAAAGAAGAAGAAGCACTGGACGTGGAATTGGAAAAAATGAGTTTGAATCAGGGATTTGTTCCTTATTGCTTCCATTGGCAGGTAGAGTTTCTTGAGAGCAGTAATTGTCCTTTGCCTTTCTTTATATCCATGGTGCTTAACATAGTGCCTGGAATAGTTTAATAAATATTTATCAAACAATTGTGTGATCTTGGGCAAGTGACTTAATGTCTCAGGGCCTCAGTTTCTCTATGTGTACAGTAAGGAGATTAGACACAATTTCTTCTGTGGTCCCTTGTAACCATAGATCCATGATATTTGGTCCTGTCACTTTTAAGTTCTGTCCATCTATAAATCTCATGATTCATGCACAGTGTTAAAACCAAGTTGTCATGGTAATAAATTCCTATTCATAGGTACACATTCATATTTACACAGGTACATGGTCATATTTATAGGTACATATATGCATATATGTATATAATTATACAATCTCAGTTGATTCTCATCACAATCCTGTAATGCAGCCAGAATAGGATTATCATCTCTCTATTACAGTTGAAGAAACTGAAGCTCAGTTAGGTGATCTGCTCACCTTTAATAAATTAAAGATCCAGGATCCAAATCTGGGTCTTTTGACTTAATTCTAGGGTTCTTAATCCTGCCTTCCCATATAAGTATCTAATATGTCTGATTGCAGAAAACCTGGAAGACTCATGCCTGACTATTTAGTTCTAATTAAAAGAAACATGGTGATGATATACACTAATTAAAGAATAGTGCTTGTTTACAAATGCAATCTCTTCAAGGTAAAGCTGTCCTGGACTTATAGTGGTATATTTTATCCTAATTTTCCCTTTATCCAAGGGTCAGTGTGACCTCAATATTTGATATGGATAAACTCAGATTTACAAATGCAATCTCTTTAGGGTAAAGTTGTCCTGGATTCATGGTGGTATATTTTATCCTAATTTTCCTTTCCTTCAAGGGGTCAATTTGACCTCAATATCTGGTGTATTTAAGGCCAAATTATGAATGAATACCTTTCTGAAGATGGATTTAATAGGGATAATTCAATTAAATAATAAAAATTTGTTGTTTAGTCATTTAGTCATGTCCAGTCCTTTATGACCCCATGGACTATATAGAATATCAGGCCCTTCTATGTTCCATTATCTTCCAAAGTCTGTCCAAGCTCAAGGTTATTGCTTCCATCACACTGCATCTCATCCTCTGCTGACTCCCCCCTCCCCCCCTTTTTTTTTTTTTTTGGTTTCAATTTTTCTCAACATCAGGATCTTTTCCATTGAGTCCTATCTTCTCTTTATGTGGGCATTATTAAGCACCTACTATGTGCTGGACCTCTTACTGAGTACTGGGTATAAAAAAAGGAAGTCCCTGCCCTCAAGGAGCTTATAATCTAATGGGGGAGAAAACAGAAATATATACAAAACAAGCTATCTACAGGATAAATGTTGTTCATCCAGAGGACCAATGACATCAGGAGGAAGATGCCTTTACTTGCAAAAATATTGGATTTAAGTGAGGCATAGATGTGTAAAGTTGTCACTTTCACTCTTTCTTCCAAAATCATCTGAGTCCTGTGGCAAGACATAGTTCAGGACAACTTGTGATGGTCCCACAGTCCCAGATGCTATGGGAGATTCTAGTCTTTTTAAGCTAAGGTCTTTCCCAGGTCTCATTTTGTCTGAGGGAACAGTTATTCAGTGACATAAGGCTAGATAAGAAATGAGGTAAAAAGTGGCTAGTTTGCCTACTCAAAAAAAATAAAAAAAGAGTCAATCTGGGAGGAGAAGACTTTTAGGGTTTATAGCCAGAATAGAACAATTGATATTTTCATTTACTCTGAGCCGTCAAAAGCCAAACAATGACCAAGTGAAACTTAGGCTAGGACCTATTATTGGCCAATTAGCCAGAGCCTTTTATCAGCCAGGCCAGGCTTTTTTAAAGCCAGAGCCAGGCTTTTATCAAAGTCTTGTTTTTTAGAGTTCTGTTTCAAGAAATCATATATGAAATTACTTTGAACAGAAGAGGTAATTGTCTCAGTTTTTTTTTTCAAATAATAGAATAAATAAGTAGGAAAAATAGAGAAAAAGAAATTTAGCTCCCAAATCCCAAGGTATCTTGTGAGGTTTAAGCAATCAAAATTTGTATTTCCTTGGGCCCTGTGAACAGAAGAAGGAAAGAAAGGAGAAATGAAGGAACAAAGGAAAGAAGGAAGAAATGAATGAAAGAGGAAAAGATGAAAGGAAGAAAGAAGCATTACCTGACTGAATTGTCCAGTTGGGTCCTCAGTGGGGCAGCTACTACTATTCACAGATTAAAGCTTGTCCTGCATTCTCAAGAGAACCAATAACATCCGAAGGGTGATATCTTGACTTGCAAATGAATTGGATTCACTCTCTCCTCCAGAGACATTTAAATCGAGTGGCAAGACATAGTTAAGGATGACTAGACAGAATGAATAGGAAATAATTAATAGAGGGAATTCACTAGCATTAAGAAGGTTTGAGGAAGACTTCCAGTAAAAGATAAAATTTTACTTGGGACTTGAACAAAGCCAGCGATCAGTAGGTAGAGCTTTCATGACACTTGGACAGCTTGAGTTTTGTGGATAATGGATGTGATAAAAGACAAAAATGGTAAGTATTTAGTAGAAGCAGAAGAGATTAAGAAGTGGCAAGGATATATGAAAGAAATATGCAAAAAAAAAGATCTTAACAATCACTGATAAACTAGGTTGGTGTGATTACTGATTTAGAGCCAAATTTAAGAAAGTGACTTAAGAATGCAGATTAAATTTAAAGGTATCTCCTGCATGCAATTTCCCTCCCTCACCCTGGGGATCTGATTATTAAATATTTACTGGTACTCCCTGTTTTTGAGGTCATTGAGTTCAGCCCCCAGTTTTACAAATTAGAAAACTGGAGGTTAGAGAACTTAATGAATTTTTCAGGGTGAAATGTCTGAAGTAGAATTTGAATTTGAAGCTTCTGGATTCCAAATTTAGCAGAAGTGCATAATATATATATATATATATATATATATATATATATATATATATATATATATATACATACATACATATTATATAATGTTAGCATATTTTATCTTTTAATAACATAATAATTCATATTTTTCTCTGGTATGAAGGGAAGACCAAAAATGTTTATGTGGATTTTCCAGATTTCAGGGGTTCCATTGATCCCCAACCCCCATGATGTGGATAACTATACTGCACTTGGCCCTAATGGGAGCCAAGATTGCAGTTATGAGCATGCATCATTGTCCCTACTCCACAGTGAGAAGCATGAGAGGAAATGACCCACATTTTATTCATCTTGATATTCCCCAAAGCACTCAGGATAGATCCTTGCCCTTAACTGAGGCCCAGCTATTTTTCAATGCATTAAAAATTATTTCATGGGACATAAATTTTACATTTTAACTGTACCTAATACAAGGCTAATGAAGACTGGAGAGAGAAAAGCCTGCATGATACCACCCAGAACATGATGATCTGGATTCTAACTATAGTTTCACTATTAACTAGCTATGTCATTTTTTGGATCTCAAAATGAGATGTAAGATCCAGATCAGTGGTGTGAAAGAGCCTATTAAAGCACATTTAATGATCCCCATAGACCATAGGTTGACTTTTAAAATATATTACCCACATTTTATTTTATTTTTATTTATTTTGTTAAATATTTACCAATTACATTTTAATTTGGTTCAGCCCCATTTGGTAGTATTTTACGTCATGTGTTTGACACTTCTGACCTAGATTATCTTTTAGATCTTTTCTAACCTTGCTCTTTTACAAGTCTGAACACCTATGATTAAGCAATTTATGTTCAAGGGGAACCATGAAACAGCTATCACTTAAGGTAAGTTTTGCTTTTAAAAACATTCACTCAGAGGATTGGTCCTTTGATGAATTTAGTTGAACCTGTAAGGTTCAGGAATATTTTTCCATCCTGTTGCAATAACCATGACAGTTGAGATGTGGAGTTGCTACGTAGATTTAAAAAATTAAATTATTTTGATCCCTTAAAAAAAGTAATTTCTGGGTATGCACTTTCTTCATGCCAATGAAGTTTCTTTTTTAGAAAAGAAAAACTAAGCAAAACCAAGTGACACAGTGACTGTATTTTATAGTGTATGCAACATTCTAAATACATAATCCCTCACCTCTCTTCTAAAAGGAGGTTTATGTAATTCCTCACTTTCTTGAAGGCCAAGATATGACATTAAAATTTCTTGACAACCAGTTCTTATTAAACTGGCTACTCACTAACTTTCTTTTTAGTACTTGGCTAATATTTTTTTCCCTGTGGAAACTGGTTTTCCTAGTAATATCTTCTTTGTTTTACTCATGCCTGGGTTTAAGAAGAGAAGGAGTCTAAAAGCAAAAGTTGATGTGTTTATAGTGAAAACTTATATGAAAGACAGTAAAAATCTTTGAGCTTTAAAAATAATTACCCCAAATCAAAGGCTGGGAAATGCTGGCTGCCTCTCATAAATGTGTTACAGGTCATGTAAATCATGTTAAAAGTTGAAATTAGAGATGGGATCTTTCACTGGGAAGTGCTACGTGTAATTTTCAGCTGCAGAAATTTATTTTCTCTCCTGAGCTCTAGGCAACCGTCACCCCACACTGTAATCTATTCTCTCCTATATTACATGTTAGAAGCATTAGTCAGGTCAGTGTCTTAGTGAAATAAATTGTAGGAGGAGTAGTTTCCCTATGGCTGATGCATATCTTCTGTTAGGAATATGAGACTGAAATAGTTTAATAGCTGATATTACAGAGCTAATTCTGCACCTCCTTTCTGATTGCTAGAAAATTGGTGGCTGCCATCCATGGAAAATGATTTTCTAACATAATTTTCCCCCCTACCCTGCTGTTGGGCTTTTAAGACTATTTTAAAAAGCATCTTTGCTGCTCCACTCATCATGGCATGTGAAAGAACTGGGTTTTAGAGTTGAATTTTATCTTTTGATTCTTCATCATCTTTTATGATTTAAGCTATTGAAACTTTATTTTTAATATCAAGGAAACTCAGAACCACCTTGAGAAACTTCTGAGCACCTTGTAGTATTTCCATGGATAAAGGCCTTTACCATGTTTTCTTCCCTCCTTGGCCTTGTCTGTAGCTTTATACTCAAGACCAGAGGAGCTCTATTTAGACAAATTGTCATTCTGAACCCTGATGCTGCTAGGCAATGGAGAGCCTCTTGTACTCTTTATAACCTTGTCTAAGTTTTGTGTAGCATATTACTACGACTTTGCATTTCTGTAATACTCGAAGGTTTATATGGGACACTTTCCTCCCAAGAACCCTGTGGAATATTTTCAATTAATCCATCAACAAGAATTCATTAAACCCCTTTGTGTTCCATGTCCTATACTGAGTCCTAGCATGCAAATAGTAATATACAATTGTGTCTGCCTTTCTCATGAGTAGCTTATTTCTCTCAGATAAAACAATATAAAAACATATAAATAAAAATGAAAAATACAGAAAGTACTTTTGGGGTAAGGGAGGAATAAATAGTTGAGGAGGATCAGAAGAAGCTTTTTGTAGGATGTTATCTCTGAAGGTGAACTTTTAAGGGTATTAAGAATTCTGAATATAGGGGAAAAGAAGGTGCCAGAATAGGAAATGGATGGAATGTTGAACTAGTGAAACAGCAAATAGGTAAACTAATGAGAAAGGTAACGTATATCTAATTTTCAAACATGGGAACTGAGACACAGAGAAGTTAAGTGATGTATCAACATTACATAGCTAAGAAGTCTACTTCTCCTCTAAAAATCTTCATTAAAAATTCTTCCGTGGTCTCTTCTTTGTGAGTATTTCTCCTTATTTAATATTCATTCTCCCATGTCCAATCCTCTTGCACAGGCTGTTCCCCAATGTTTCCCCTCATTTTTGCTTAATGAAAGCTCTACCTCTCTTCAAAACTCAGCTCAAGGGTTTCCATCTTTTAGAGACCTATCCTAATAAGTGTAGTTGTAGTCATGGTTTCTCCTTTGGTGATTTTTTTTTTTTTTTTGTATTTGCTTATCTATGTAATTATGATTCTTGAGAGTACTTATCTATGTACCAGATTCTTGAGAAGAGAGACAGCTTTATTTTTGCCTTTGTACTCAGCATCTAACTTCATGCTAGATGAATTGAAGATACTTTATAATGATTGTTGAATTGAATTGGGTAGAAAGGCACACTTTCCTGGTTATTCCCACGCTAGAACAGAATGTGTGTTCTTTGTAATCCTTATTGGGTATTTTGTTTCAATCCATTTTTACCATAATTTCCATTGCTGTATTTCTTCTCCTAGTGGGCAAGAGGCTTACCCTCCTCCTTAAAAAAAATTTTTTTTCAATTAATAAGCATTTATTTTTTCTTTCTCCCACCTCCACTTCTCTTGGAAAAATAAACAAATAATTCTTCTTTAACAAACATAAGTAGTCAAACAAAAAATTTCCTTTATTGACTATGCCTTCTTATTCTGCTGTAGGCTTTTAAAGATTATTTCTAAAAGCATCTTTGCTGCTTCACTCATTATGTGATATGAAAGGACTGGATTTCAATTTGCATATTTAATCCTAGAGAGAGTCTGCTATTTAAGTGACTCTTTTAAAAATATTTAGTATTGTATTTTTACCTAATTACATATAAAAACAATTTTTTAACATTCATTTTTTTAAACTTTGAAATCCAAAGTCTCTCCCTTCCTCCCCATGCTTTTCATTGACAAGGCAAGCAATTTGATATAGGTTACATATGTAGTTATACAAAACATATTCCCATATTAGTCATCTTGTAAAGGAAAATAGACCAAAGTACAATAAGCATGCTTCAATCTGTATTCAGAAACCATCAATTTTTTTTTTCCTCTGGAGATAGCATTTTTCATCATAAGTTCTTCAGAGTTGCCTTGTATCATTGTATTGTTGAGAATAACTAAGTCATTCACAGGTAATAATCTTATAATGTTACTGTTACTTTCTATACAATGCATTTCATTTTGCTTCAGTTCATAGAAACATTTCCAGGTTTTTCTGAGAACATCCTGCTCATTATTTCTTATAGCACAGTAATATTCTATCATAATCACATAGTATAGTTTGTTTAGCCATTCCTCAATTGATAGGCAAATTCTCAACTTTCCATTTTTTAGTCATCAGACAAGAGCTGGTATATGTATGTTTGTGCATATATGTCCTTTTAATTTTTGTTTCTTTCCCTCCCTCCCTCCTTATTCCTTCCCTCCTTCCTTGCTTTCTTCCTTCTTCCCTCCCTCCCTCCTTCCCTCCTCTCTCCTTCCCTCCTACCTCCTTCTTTCTCTCTCTCTCTCCCTCCCTTCCTCCCTTCCTTTCTTTCTTTGTTTCTTTCTTTATTTCTTTGCTTTCAGGTAAATTATTGAATTGCCTTTTTTAAGATTTAAGTTTTAATTTAAATTTAGTTAAAAAATAAAATTTAATTAAAAATAAAATGTAAGATTCTGAGATTTAAGATTAAGATTTAAATGATCTTTCCTGGATCTATTTTCAGGTCTTTTCCCAATGAAATATTCCACATTTTCTTCTATTTTTTTCATCCTTTTGGTTTTGTTTTATTGTTTCCTGACTTCTCATCAAATCATCAGCTCCAATTTGCTGAATTCTAATTTTTAAGGAACTTTTTTTCAGTGAGCTTTTGTACCTCCTTTTCAATTTGGCCAATTCTATTTTTAAAGTTTTTTTTCTTTAGTGAATTTTCGTGCCTCTTTTTCTATTTGATTAATTCTGCTTTTAAAGGTATACTCCTTATTTTCATCTACTCTTTTTTTTTTTAAACCATTTGGCATGTTCTGTTTTTTAAGGTGGTATTTTATTCATTATTATTATTTTTTTTTTTGTCTCTGTGTTTTGATCTCTGAATGACCATAAGCATTCTTTTCTCCCCTGGAACTGTGACAAGTGTTCCTACTGTCCTATGGCCACAAACTCTGCTGTGCTCCTCTTATCCTTGGACTGCAACCCAGTCCTGCCTCAGTATCAGCAAAGAGATCCCTTTAATCTCCTTCTGATCAGTTGTTAACTACCTCACTGTCTGTGGGCTGAAAGTTTTAGAAGCCCCTGATTTCTTTCTACTATGTAGTAATGTAAACAGTTCAAGCTGAAGTCCCTTATGATTTTTCTTTCCTATTCACTTTTTATCTTGAGTCTTGCATTTGAATTGCTACTGATTCAGTGGCTCTGAAATCCTGCTCCTGATTTTCTAGGGCTGCCTTTGTGATTTGATTTTATTTTGTCCTCACCCAGGTACAACTGACTTTCCTGTCAACCTTCTAAGTTCTCTTTGGCAGGGAAATTATTTCACCCCCATCCTTCTAATGCTTCAGCATTTTAAGGGTGTCCAGAAGAGTTTAGGGAGAACTCAGAAGAGTAGCTGCCTTTCCTCTGCCATCTTGGCTCTGCCTCTCTGCTTTATTGGTTCTTCTATCTCCACTCAGAAATGGAATTCCTGAGTTTGTAAGTCCTGTTTACTTGCATCTCTCTGTCATATCATGAAATGGTTAGCTTGAGGACACTCAGCTGGGTGTGTGTACATAAGGGAGCATTCACTGCTCCAGGGTATACCATCAAAGAGAAATAGCCAAACTTTAGTGACAATTTTAACACAGCAGCAGCTGCAATGTGCTATAAAGTGAAAAGTGGAGAGGGAGCCTTTTAGAAGGGAGAAGAAATAACCATCCAGGACAGTCACAAACTGAAGGGATCACTGAAGAAAAGCAGCTGTGTGATACAACAGATATAGTTTTGGCCTCAGAAATAGGAGACCCAAGTTGCTGTCCAAGCTAAATTTCTGTTTGACATTGGGCAAGTCTTATATCTCTCTCTCAGAGCCTGCTTTTCCTTTTTCTGTAAAACTATAATTCTCCTGGGGCTCTCCAGTATAATTATCCTTTAAAGAAATTATTATTTTTATTATATTTATTAAATATTTAATTTAATTAAATAACAAATTGTTATATATTTATTATTATTATTTTCTTTAAATAGTATGATTACATAAACTTAAATAAAGGAATTGGGTTAGGTGATCTCAAATGACCATGATGACTAATGCTAATGAGATGGGTCCAAGATGACTTGTTAGCACAGCTTGTTCTGATAGGAAACCTGGATTTTCAGCTGCTTTTATTTCTTTTGCTCAGCACTGATGATGTGATATGGTCAAAACCAGATAGGGCTAGGATATATAGCAAACTATAATTTAAGGTTGTTAGTAGGTAAAATTAGAGAAAGCTGTAATGTTAGAAATGGAAAATACCTCAGCTATTTAGTTCAGTAGGTTTTCAAAGTGGGGGAAATTATGGCCTGACCGAAGATTATATGATTAGAGGATGGAGAAGCTAGGTGACATGTCACTCTTTCAATAGCTAATAGCTAATCATAGGGTTATCTTCAGAACAACTATACTTATTTAGCTCCTCTAACACTGGCATTCTACTCCCTCTCTTCTGTGTACCAGGTCCAAACTTTCCTCTCTCCATCTTTGAGCCACCCAATGGCTTTTGAGGTCAGTGATAAACTAATGACCACCTATAGCAGAAATTGTGTAGATGCCTTTTGGATAATTCGGATCCCACCCCTAACTACTAACCCCTTGCACCATAAATCACCATGTAGCTTGGTAAGACATCAAAGTGCTCTGTACTCCTGGGTAATAATCGGTGACCAATAGTCCTACATTTTCTTCTAGGTGAGACAGTGAGTTGCAAATGATAAGTAGTTATAAATGGGTTTTGAAGATCTCATCACTGTACATTTCTCCCTAAAACTTATCCCTTTTCCAAACTTTGCTCTTAATGTTGTCACCATCCTTTCATTTACCCAGGTTCACAATCTCATCATCAACTTTGACTCTTTGCTCTCCCTTAGTTCATCTATCTATTTATTTGCCAGGTATTGTTCTTTCAATTGCTGTGAAATCTCTCACACCTGCTCCTTTCTCTCTATACACACAGCCATAACCCTAGGTCAAACTCTAATCATTTTTGACCTATAGTATTTTTTATTTATTTATTTATTTTTATTATAATAACTTTTTATTGACAGAACCCATGCCAGGGTAATTTTTTACAATATTATCCCTTGCACTCACTTCTATTCCAATTTTTCCCCTCTCTCCCTCCACCCCCTCCCCTAGATGGCAAGCAATCCTATATATGTTGAATATGTTGCAGTATATCCTAGATACAATATATGTGCAGAACCAAACAGTTCTCTTGTTGCACAGGGAAAATTGGATTTAGAAGGTAAAAATAACCTGGGAAGAAAAACAAAAATGCAAACAGTTTACATTCATTTCCCAATGTTCTTTCTTTGGGTGTAGCTGTTTCTGTCCATCATTGATCAATTGAAATTGAATTAGGTCTCTTTGTCAAAGAAATCCACTTCCATCAGAATACATCTTCATACAGTATTGTTGTTGAGGTATATCATGATCTCCTGATTCTGCTCATTTCACTTAGCATCAGTTCATGTAAGTCTCTCCAAGCCTCTCTGTATTCATCCTGCAGGTCATTTCTTACAGAACAATAATATTCCTTAACATTTATATACCACAATTTACCCAACCATTCTCCAATTGAAGGGCATCCATTCATTTTCCAGTTTCTAGCCACTACAAACAGGGCTGCCACAAACATTTTGGCACATACACGTCCCTTTGCCTTCTTTAGTATCTCCTTGTTTGACCTATAATATTGCATTACACTCCTAATTAGTCTCCTTGCTTCATCTCTCTCTTGATTTGAATCCATCTTCTACATAATGGCCAAAATGATTTTCCTAAAGTACAAATCTTACCATGTCACTCTCTTACTCAATAAATTTTAGTGGTTTACTAATAACTTTTGGATTAAATTTTTTTTATCTTTATCTCATACTTTTAACTATTGTATTTCATGGATATTTTATATGAACAATTATTAACACAATAGTTTTATATATATGTGTGTAATTTATAAATAAATATAATTTTTTGCTCAAAACATTAAAATAAGGGTGTATGATATGGAAACCACGTATCTTGTTCAGTCTGGCAATTTTATAAGCCCTCAGAGGGAAGTGGACTGTTCCAAAGCTATTCTAAAGAGGTAGATTTGGAAGATCTGCTAACCCCTAATCCAATGTTCTCCTTTTATAGGTATATGGATCTAAAAGGGCTGCATTCAGTTTGCAGCTAAAACATTAGCTTAGAAATATTTGTAAGATTGTTGAAATGTGCTAGTCAGACTCAATGGAAATAGACTTGTTTATACTTTGCAGTTTGTTGGAGACATTGTCTATGGAATAGTTACCAAAGAGGTAATTAAGGAAAGCCTTTCCTATAATTTTTTCTTCATTGCCCCATCTAAGTTCTCTGTTTTCACCTCCTATAGGTAAAAATGATCAGAACAAGGATAAAAATCATACACTTTCTGATATTTGTACTATTTAAATTTTAGGGAGAGAATGCTTTTCATTTTGTATACACTTTTCTTCATCTCTGCTCCCAAAAGGCTGGTGATCTTCTTTTTTAGAGGCCGTTTTCAATTTCATCTTCATGTTTTGTTCAACTATTCCTCTCACCTGGAAGGACCTTTCCACCTATATAAAATTTTACCTTTCTCTTTGGAGTGTAGACCTAGCAGTACCATAGTTTTTAAAGCTGCTTTAAAAAAATAACAATGCTGTTGTTATTTCATAATTTTTCCTTTTTCTAATTTGTTCCCACAAATATTTGAAATTGTACATTAAAGAATATTGATGTCATAGTATTAATTCTTCTGCTCCTCTTGTTTCACTCTGCTTCAGTTCACACAAGCCTTTCTATGTTTCGAAGTCAGCTATTTCTTATATTACCATGTGTCATATACTATCATGTGTTTGGCCATTTGACAATTGATAGTGTTACTTCCTAATTAGATGATGGACTCAGGTTTGCAGAGTGAAATATATATATTTGGAAATGGCCAATGAAAGAATTTATTTTACTTGATTATGATATTTATATTTACTTGATATGATATATGATATTTATATTGGTATGATATTTATAATAATGGATTTGTTTTCTTTTTTTTTTTTCCAGTGAGGTGAATAGGGGGGATAAAATAGATCTCTATTAACTAAAAGAATTTAATTAGAGAATCCCAAATTTTCTATATATATATATTTTTTACCTGTTTAAATTTTACTTAGTTGTTCCAACTCTATGATCTTGGGCAAATCACTTAGATGTTCTGTATCTCAGTTTCCTTCTCTATAACAGCTGGGTAATTATCTCACACTGGGCAGCTAAGTGACACAGTGAATAGAGTCTTGGCCTTGAATCAAGAAGACTCGTGCTCCAGAGTTGAAATCTGGCCTCAGACACTAAGTAATCATGTGACTCTGGGTACTTAACTTTGTTTGTGTCCATTTCCTCATCTATAAATTGAGTGGGAGAAGGAAATGGAAAATCACTCATTCTATTATCTTAGCCAAGAATATTCAAATAGGGTCATGGAGAGTTGGACACAATTAAACAACATTCAATTGAGCATCAATTATAACAACAACATACCTTCAGAGTTTCTTTGAGAATTAAATGAAAATGCTTTCCATATCTTAAAGCACCATATGAATATGAATTATTACTGTTATTCTTTGCTTACGTTTTGTCTTGATATGTATACATATAAGTTACATATAGGTTAATGAAATACTTTATATACATTCTCATTTGACCCTCAAAAAATGCAACCAAGTACATTCTTCATGTAATTATTCCCATTTTGTTTATAAGCGAGCAGATACAATTTCTGAGAAGTGAAGAGACTTGTTATTGTTCTTCTAGCTAGATCAGAGGTGAAAGTCAAACCCTAGTCTCCCCTGACTTCGAATTTTTTTCTTGTTCTACTATATTAGTTAGACTGTTAGTCTAGCTATTCTCATCTGAAGTCATATTTTCTTTCTTCAAGCTCCTTTTGCACTTTGAGATAGTAAGATACAATGCCATGTGATTACACATTGGTTATCTTCCCATTGCTTGAATGAGATTCATATCTCTTTAATTAGCTTGTAAGTTCCTCGAGGACAGGAACATTTCTAATACTTTTAAAATATGACTTGCATAATTTAGCAGAAAGGTAAGCTCAGGCTGCATAATAGATGCTCATTACATATATGCTGTAGGATGGAGTGATCAACAATTCAAAATAAGCATTTGAAGCAAGATTTTCTTAACCTGTGTGTATAATGGACAGAGTATTGAAGTTAGAGTTTTAAGGTCTGCATTTGAATCCTTGCTTGACCAATGACTAGAATTCTATTCATTATGCCACCTAGTTGCCTAGTGTAGGGTAATTACCCCTTTTATAGAGTAGGAAACTGAGGCACAGAACACTTAAGTGACTTTTTCAATATTATACAATTAGAACAACTAAGTAGAATTTAAACAGGTTAAAAAATGGAAAATTTGGGATTTTCCAATTAAATTCTTTTAATTAATAGAAGTCTATTTTCTCTGCCCACCCATCTATCCCACTAGAAAAAAAGAAAAAAAATCATTATAATAAATATCTATAAACAAGTAAAACAAATTAGATTAGATTAGATTAGCTAGTGGAGAGAGCACTGGGCCTAGAGTCAAGAAGACTCAAATTCAGGAATTCAAATCTTACCTCAAATACAGCTGTGTGACTCTGGCCAGGTCAAGTCACTTAATTGTATTTGCCTCAGTTTCTTCATCTGTAAAAGGAACTGAAGAAGGAAATGGCAAAGCACTTTATTATCCTTATCTAATGAAGAGTAGGATGTGGCAGAAAATTGATTCAAATCACCTCCCTATTCTGGAGCTCAGTTTATTTATATGTAAAATGAAGATATTGGACTAGATGATCTCAAAGGCTTTTTCTAGCTCTAGCATTCTGAATCCATAAGACTTGTGCTCCTTAAAAGAGCTCACTATTTAAATGCGCAGAATCCTGAGGCTCTGGACAAAATGTGATTTTGCTGTCAGTCAGAGTTTTCAAACAGTATATGCTTCTCTTCAGACCTCCAAGCAACTGCCTGATTCATTGAATCTCCTTACCATTTCCTCCAGCTCCTGGCCTATATCCTCTCCCCACCCATTCTCAAACTGTGGACAGAATTCTAAGCAGAGGGTAGATTCTCTTTTTTTGTTAAGTATTTTCAAGGGTATTCTGTTTTTTCCCCACGGAGATCCATTTCTCCTACTTAATGCAATTCCCCACCACACCACACTATCATCTTCCCTAGGGAATGCTGTGGGCATGAATAACCATCCAGCCAAGATTTTGAGGGTAAACAAGATGAAACTCAGGAAGAATTCATACTTTCTGAAAGTAGTCTCTCTTCTCATTTCCATACTCTGGGGAAATTCACTGGATGATGTGTGAAAGTTCAGGAATAATTAAGAATAATGGTAGTGCCTCTTGCAGGACAAGGAATAAATTTAAAGTTGGTTTATGGCTTATACATTTTTCTAGAGGGCGGGAGAAGGAGAGAGTCCAAATATAAAACCCCTGTTATAAAAATATACTGAAATAATTGTTCTGTATTGGAAATGGATAGAGGTTTATAAAACATTTTAGGGATTGTCTACAAAGAAAGGATCAAGCATCTATAATATGGACAAGTCAATATTGGGGGGATGGGATTTTGCTGCTTTCAATGTTATCTTTGGCTATACTTTGTACAGCAGAATCCTATGTAGGTATGTGAATTTGGGTCTTGAGAGAGAAAGAAAGAGAGGTCTTGAGTTTTCTCCATAGTGTTAGATGAACTTGAATTTTTAGGAGGGGGTGGTGGAGATGGCAGAGAATAGCAGTCTTGTCATCTCTGGAACTAGCTCATCTGCCTGACAACAAGCTTGTCTGCTGTGGTCAGAGTTCTGTACTAGGGACTATACAGGTAATAAAAAAAATTATTAAACATTTGTTAAATACCTACTATATTTAAACTGCTATTCTAGGCACTGAGGATACAAAAAAAAGGAAAGAGTCCATGACTTCTTGTTCATAGTCTGTTTAAAATCTTAGAGAGTTGTAATCAGAATGGACCACTGGGGTTATTGACTCATAGGTTTAGAGCTGAAAGAAACCTTGGAGATCATGTAGTCTAAATTAATCTTGTGGAGCTGGGGGTAGTCAAAGAGTTTAAGCAAAGTGCCCATGTTTACAGAGGCTATAAGAAACTATAAGAGACTAGCCCTGGGACTCAAGTGTTATTTGTGAATGGTGAGTACCTTACATAGCCTACTGTATGGGGCTGACCCCAGTGGAGTGACAACTACTACATTGAACTTTTACTCAGGTGTTCCTTTTGCCTGGAAGAATCTTCTTGCCTGTCTAAAATCTACTTCTTATCTTTCTCATGCTTCACTTTATTTACTAGCCATATTTTCACCAGCTTCCCAGTTGCTCTGTTTCCAGCTTTGGAACCAAAATGAAATCAATGCTACCATTGCTACTGAGAAGAATGTATCAATATTCTCTTCTATGGCTCTACTCATTATCCCTCCATTGATTTTCTGAATCAAAACATTCTTTACTTTATTGAAAGGTAAGTTTTTCTTTTTAGAGGCAGGGGTTTCTCACCTTTATGTTTGTATCTCTAGCACTTAATAAACTGCTTGGCCCATAATAGTCAAATGGACCTATGGATTCCATAATTCAGGAACTAGTTTCCTCCAAAGATGCTAATTGTAACCCATCTATGACTGTTCCTCCTATCAGAGAATTATTTTTTATGATCTATTTTGTGCTAGGCATGGTGTTAAGCTCTAGGGATAAAAAGAGAGGCAAAATGCAAGAGGTATAGTCGAATGGGTGAGAGGTAAACAACCACGTATAAACAAAATGAGGGGCAGATACTCAAAGAGAGAAGGTTACTAGCATTAAAAGGCTTCTTGCAGAAGATGAGATCTCTGTTGAGACTTGAAGGAAGCTAGAGAAGGTAATCTAAGAGAGCTGGAAAAGGTAACAGAAAAGAAGAGAATTCCAGGTATGGAGAACAGCCAGTGAAAATACGGAAATCCAAAGTTGTATGTGAAGAACAGCAAGAAGACTACTTCCACTGTACTGCTACACAAGGTGGGTGGTAGGTAGGGAAATATAAGTGTAAAAAGACTGGAAAAGTAGGAAGGGGAACAGATCATGGAGATCTTTATGAGCCAAATAGAATATTTCATATTTGATTTTGAAGACAATAGGAAATCACTGGAGTTTATTGAGTGTGTGTGTGTGTGTGTGTGTGTGTATGTGTATGTGTGTGTGAGACATGGACATTCTTCTATTTCAGAAGGATCAGTTTGACAGCTGAGTGGAGGATGGTCTGGGGCAGAGAAAGATGGAGTCTGGAAGAGCAATCTACTGACTATTATAATAATCCAGGTATGAGGTGATAGGGGTTGGAATTGCAGTAGTGCTAGTGTCAGAAGGAGAGAAGGAATCAAATAGGAGATGTCTTTCCCGTTGTGGTCAGAGAAGGCAGAATTGACAGGGCTTGATGATACTTTGGATATAGGGGATAAGAGAGAAAAGTTGAGGATGACAGTGAAGTCATAAATTTGAATTATTGTGAGTATGATGGTACCTTTGACAATAATAGGTAAGTTTAGAAGAGAAAAGGGTTTAGGAGAGAAGTAAAATGAGTTCAGTTTTGGACAAGTTGAATTTAAGATGTCTATGAGATATCCAGGTCCAGTTGGAAATAGTAATTGGAAATGAGAGATAAAAGATCTGGAGAGAGGTCAGAGATGGACAATTAGATCTGAGAATTGTATGTAGAGATGATAATTAAATCTATGAGCTGATGACACCACCAAGTGAAATATAGGATCTCCCATTTCTCTTTTTGTAGTTTTAAGCTAGGGATATCCAAAAACAAGAATGAGAAGTTAGGGGAGAGAGAGAGCAGTGTGCTTTGGAGATTTTGCTCCATATCCTCCTAAAAGTTTATTGCAGTGGCTTCCTTCCATGTCCTCCCAAAAACTTACTGTGGTAACTCTCTCCAACATTCTGGAAGCCTTCCTTTCTTTTTCCTGATGTTATCAGTATACTGGTATAGCACTCTTCTTTCTTCCCTTATTTGTTTTTAACTTTAACACTTTGTTTTTTTGTCAGATGAACAACACATAAAAGGCAATAAAAAAGCATGTTTTGGATATAAGTAGACTGTAACTTATAAACAATAAAGAACTTAAAAGAAGAAGGGGAGTAAAGGATATTATGAAAGAATTACACGAGAGAATATTGGCTTATAATTACCATTTGACAAATGCTTTTTTAATCCATCCATCCATCCATCCAACCAAGCAAAATTGCAAAGCCTAGTTTTTAATTAAGGTCCTCTGTGTATTTTAGTAGATCTTTGATTGAACTAATAATGGACATTCCTCCCAATAGGTAGAGCTCACAATAAATCTCAATGCCTTCTCACTTAGATATGTCTGCTTTTACAGATCTTCCATAAAGCATAAACTCAACATGGCAGAAGTTTTCTTTCCTCTAGATCTTTTAATAAGTTGTAGATCTCAGTACAATATTCAGGCTATCCATCAGTCATCCTTTACTATCACTAAATGAAAGGTCCACTCTCCTTTTTAAAGTTAGACATTTCCCGATTGATGTTCCTTATGTTCTTTCTTATAGGTAGGTCATTTAAAAATATGCTCAAGTCTATTGACAACCACCTTACATTTCCCTATCACCCTTTAGGTCACCAACAAATGGAATTCTTTGGTGATTATGATGTTCTGTGATTTACAGTCATTCTGTATCATCAGGCGATGAATTCTTCGATGAACTCTCATGAAGCAAGGACGAAATAAAAAATGGTCCCTGGGTCTTTGATGTACAAAACACTTTCACAGTGAAGGTGACAGAAAGATAGGGAAAAAGTTCTGAGTATCAATTCTTAAATCATTGATAAACATTAAATTAACTATTGATAACTCCAAATGTTTAATTTTTATCCAAGAACTATTGAATTCACAAATTAAGACTACATGATGGTACAATAAATGTAGCTCTGGGTCTAGAATCAGGAAGACCTGAATTAAGATGTGGTCTCAGATACTAGCTGTATGACCCTGGGTAATTCCGTTAACCTCTCTGAGTCTCACTTTCCTCTTCTGTAAAATGGTAAAAATAATAATAAAAACACCTTTCTTTTAAGTTTGTTGTGAAAACAGAATGAGATAATATTTGTAAAGTACTTTGCAAACCCCAATGTTTCATGTAAATGCTAGCTGTATTGTTGGAAGAACTAAATCACTGTAATATGGAAAGTTTCACAAAAAATAAAACCAGAAGATGGAAGTAAGTTGCAACTAATAGGAAAGGTGGCTCATAGATTGTTTGCAGAGAGGAAAACAAGAATCATTAGAGATGATATCATTATAGGCCCAAAGGCAATAAGAGCATCATTGCTCTTGAATGTTGAAATGTTAATTATGTAAAATACCACTCTATAGAAAAAATAATAATAGTTCAATTTCTGCTTTATGTTTACAAAGCAATTTACATACATGATCTAATTCTCTGCTCCCTTGGACTTTGCATGACAATATTTTGTAGTTCTCTAATGTACTTATGTAATTTTGTATGTTATAGCTAGCAGTATTTGTGTTTTATTCCGTCATAAGCAATGGCAGGGCTGGGATTGGGTCTTGTTTAAATTTTGTCTTACTATCTCCTAGCACAGTACTTTGTGCACAGAAATGCTTAATAAATGCTGGATTAATTTTAGGATTAATGGGGCATTGTGCTAAGCACAGGGAAGACAATGAAAAGTTGTTTTTACCTTCAGAGAGCTCACAATCTAAATCTAAAATAGCTATGTGCTAACAAGCTATATACAGGATAAATTGGATATAATCAACAGAAGATATACAAGGTAAAAGGTTCAGAAAACCTTCCTGTAGAAGGTAGAATTTTAGCTAGAATTTGTAAGAAGCCAGGGAAGCCAGAAAAAGGAGATGAAGAGGAAAAATATTCAGGTATGGGGGAAACTGATGAATATGCCAAGAGGAGGGAAATCAAGAGTCTTATTTAACAAATATTGTGGCTAGTGTCAATAAATTATGTGAGGAGTATAAGATATAAGACTGGAAATTTAGAGTAGATAAGTTATGAAGGTCATCCTCTTCTTACTTCACCCTAAGAGAATTCACGAGGGGATCCACAAACTATAGTTCAGATATATTATATGAAAAAGAAATCTGTTTTATCAGCTTTTCAGCATCTTGCTCGGATGTTATATATACATCATCATCATCACCATCATCTCCATTATCTCATTATCGTCGTTGTAAATAATTATATTTATAGTTAACGTATAAAGTTTTAAGTATTACTAAGTGTTTTACATGTATTATCTCACTGAATCTTCACAGCTTGCCTAAGAAGTAGGTGCATTATTGTCTCCATTTTAAAGATGAGAACATATAGTAAATGTCTGAGTTGGGATTTGACTTCAAATCTTTTGGATTCCAAAATGTTCTATCTATTGTCATACCTAGAGCCCTCATTAATCTTTTGGAAAATTTAAATAATTGAGACTCAGCAGCTCTACACTTGCCCAGACATGCAATGACTCACTTCTTTCATATAGATCCATTTAAATCACCTTCCTTAGGAACTCTCAAGCTCCCATTCACTTTTCACTTTCATGATGATGGTTCCATCATTCTGTTCCTTATACACATTGAGACAGCTTTTAACACTTTGATTCCCTTTATACTTTCTGAACAAAACCAGAAGATTAGTTCATTATGACTTCTAACTCTTTATTCTTGCGCTTTTCTTTATTACACTTAGACTAGTCTATCTCTCTGCAGTGATTAAATACGTTCAGCCTCAGATTTATAGAGAGGTGAAAGAATGAACATCTCCTTGAAGTCTTCAGCATGCAGCCCTATCTCATTTTCATTGTTTTACTAAGTTACAAATTTCCTTCTATTGAGCAGAAATTTCCCACCCCTTAATTTTTGTGCATTTTTTCTCAGGTTTCTTTTTGAACTAAACAGGCTAAATTACATTTTTCTCCTCTCCTTTACTTCTCTCTCCTCTCCCCTCCTCCTTTTCTCTCCTTTGTCCTTTCCCTTTTCTCCTCCTCCTTCTCCTATTCTCTTTCTCCTTTTTCACTTCCCTTCCCTTTTCCTCTCCTCTCCCCTTGTTCTCTCCTTCCTCCTGTCTTCCTCCTCCTCCTCCTCCTCCTCCTCCTCTTCTTTTCTTCTTTTTCTCCTCATCCTGGTTGTCATCATCTTCTTCCTCCTCATTCTTGTTTTTGTTCTTGTTCCCCCCACCTCTTATCTTCAGAGTTCTTTCTGGGAAATCTCTAAATATGGCTTATGTCTCCATCCTTATAGATATGAATAAGAGGGTATCCAGCTTCCACACAAAAATTCAAGTTAATGGTACACATTGGCTAAGAACTGTCTTAATTTCACCTAAGGGAAAGTGTATAATAAATGTAAATAACTCAAATTAGCTCATAAATAATTAATAAAATAATCACCTACACTTATCCCTTGAATTCCTCTGAGAAGGAAATTTATTTGGAGTTGTCAGAGAAGCAATTTTTTCTTATCAGAATCACTGTCTGAATAATTCAAAGAACCATATAATTTTAGAGAATAAAATTTATGATATTTTCAGAGAGTAAAGTTCAAATCTTATGCTTCCTCAAATTTTCATTTATTCCCTTTTAGCTCTTAAAAGTTCTAGGGGCCATATATGTGACAACTAATGCTATCTAGGAATTCACTCTTTTCTTGTAGAATCACAGGATTGAGGATTTTCTTCTTTCTCTAAAGAAGCTGGTATTCCTAGAAATTCCCCTCCTTTCTCATTTAAAAGCTGAATCCCTGAACTCTTTAATTTGGAATTATTAGAGAGCCAACCTCAATGTTAATGCTATCTATACCCTACTTCTTTTTCCTCTTGAATGCTTGATCACAGGTCTGAGGGTCTAGCAACTCTAATCTTGATTCATGTGAGTGAAATCAAGCATAATTCGAATGTACCTCTGCCCTTACTTCAGTTACTCACATTTCCCTGAATGGAAAGTCTGTGAGCATATAGTCTTTATCTCCCATGTCCTCTAAGACATGAGTCCATTTTTATTTCTGCTTCTATCCATTCTATCTACTGAGAAGTATAAAAGAACCAATGAATGTAAGCCTACAACTGACCATTTTTTATAGGTCCAGCACAAAGGCATGACTGAGTCATTATAATCTGAGCCAAAAATTTCATCTCCAATTGATCCATATAGTCACGTCCTCACCTTTTATGGGAAAATATAATAAAAATCTGAAAGATTTATTACCATATAAGTTCATCAAGTTCATCTGGATGTTCTTCTGACCATCTTCTATATATAAGATTCCTGATGTCAGTATAAGTCCTATTTTCAATATTTGCCTGCTTCCCTTTGCACATCCTGGTTCTTAGATTTTTATATATGTTCTAGTCTTTCATCTTTTTTTGTTTTTGTTTTTTACATATTTGCTTATTTATTTTAGACATTAGAAATCATTTCATCCAAATCCCTAACTTCACAGATCAAGACATTGAGTCTGAGAAAAAGGAAGTTATTTGTCCACGCTGAGATAGCAGTACTGCATTAAATGATTAATTAAAGTCTTGCCTTTTACCCATATTAATTATATAGACATGTAAAGCTAATACAGTTGTCTAGTACTCTCTTCCAATTCTCTAAAATAGGGGTTTTCAAAGAGTGCCCTAAAGATTTATGGAGGACCCCAAGATCCTTTTATGATATGTTAGGAAAAAAATATTTTCACAGTAGTGCTAAGATACTTTTAATATGGTAAACAATAATTATAATGTAAATGAATATCTTTGTAGTCTTCCATAATTTTAAAAAGTATAATGAGGTCCTGAAGACAAAAAGTGTGAAAATTTCTAAAAATTTCTAAAAGTTCTAAATTTCTAAGTCACACATGAAGCTCTATCTGTACTGGTGGGAAGAGTTTCTATGCAGTGAGTTCACCATACTGATGAAAGCCCAAGACTGGACACACAAAAAAGTGGCAGAGCCAGAATTCTAATCTAGATATACAAATCTAGTTCTCTTTCCTTTATAGTACTTTGCTTTTCCTCATTATTCTTTTGAGAGATGAGAGCTAGGATTCTGGCAGAGTGGATGATTTTTGTGGAGTAGAGGGATAGAACAAAGGAAAAATGGAGCTCTAGTGATTTTTTGCTGATGACAAAGCTTTCCTCTTGCTTCAGTTCCCTAGCCAAATGTCTGGATTCCCATCTTCTGATTTCTCAGTGTTTTGTTCATCATGATAAGTGATGAATTGGTCATCTCCCCACAGATCTTTTCTCCTGGGTTGGCAGTCAGAGAGCACACAATCTCCTTGGTGAGTCATAGATGTGCAAAGTTATATTTCTTATCTTGACTGCAATAGAATTTTTATATAACTTGCAGCATAGATATAGCCAGAGGCCCTGTAGCGAGGGATGGAAATGTGGGGGTGGATAAGCTGAGAAAGAAGAGAAGAGATTGGGGATTCTCACACAAAGGATGAATAGTGGGAAAAAGTTTCTGGGAGGAGGGAACAGGGGATTTTCAAAGGTAAACCCCTTTTCCAAGGGAAAAAAAAAGAAGACATTGAGTATTTTTCTCTCTGTTGGTTTATTTTATTATCTTATTTGACAAGTCAGGCAGAAAAGTAGAAAATAGACTTTTCTTTAAAAAAAATTAACATCAAGAAAACACATGTTTGAAATAGATTTCTCTTTTTTAAGCAATGTATTTTCAACCACTGTGGGTCTGTGCAGTTCAGACAAGGCAGAAGTCTTGAAAAAGGAGGGAATCTAGATCTGTTTTTCCTCACTCTAATGATAAGTAACAAAGACCACCACATTCTCCGATTCCATCTTTTGCTAAAATTGAGATAGAGCTGAGACTTGTAATTTAAAGGACACCAAGTGGTAACAGAATCAGATATAATAGTCTTTTTTGCTTATCCCCAACCCCCTCTAAAATTGGGCCTCTGTGTACTTCAGGATGGTATCTAGTCTCTGATTCTACACAAGTAGCAGAACTATAAATTCAAGTGCAATTAAGACAATACAAGTCCAGGGTCTTGAGACACAGCAAAGGTCTGGCTTCAGATTTGATGGATGGAAAGTGATATTTAAGAATTGGAATACCAGTCATAAGTGCAAAATCCATGGAACAGAAGCAATTGTTACTCTGTAGAGCATGTTATTAGGTCCAGAATTAGGTGAATAGCAGTCTCCTTAGGGTAGAGTTGGAAGGTTGCCAGAAAAATATTGGAGTACCTATGTGTAGGAAAGATGTAGGAATTAACAATTCACGCTACCTCAGAGAGTTGCCTAGAGACCTGACAAATTAAATGAATTTCCCAGGATAATGTAGTGAGTATGTATCAGAAGGAGCACTTGAACCCAAGTCTTCCTAGTTTCCACTATGCCACATTATCTACCAGATAAATCGTACATCTGAAAACCATTAAGAGTATTTATGACTATATATGCAACTATATACTTCTGAATCTTAATGTTTGTTTAAAATTATAACATTAACAATGTAATATCTATGCCATCCACTGCATTTAACCTTAAATTTGCTGCTGTTTAAAGATATCTACATTTCTAGAGTTATCATTTATGTATAAATTATATATTTTTGACATTTATTTAGTGTTTTGGGGGGATGGGTTGATGATTTCACTGGTATAGGGAATGCTTGGTAAAACAAATTGCCTTGATCAATGAACGTTGGTACCTGCTTTACAATTTCTGATACTAGAGATTTGCCTAGGAACACTGGAAGTTTAAATGATTTGTTCAACATTGTATAGTCAGTAGGTTTCAAAGATCAATAGAGATCCTTCTGATTCCAAGACCAGCTAGCTCTATCTCCTGTATTGGATACCTTCTTGAGTAGCATCTGAAGTACTTTATATACATTACTTCATTTGTTTATAACCTTACCAGGTAAATGCTCTCATTATCCCCATTTTGCAGATAAGCAAACTGAGACTCAGAAAGGTTGAGTGACTTGAGCATCATCCCATAGCTAGTAAAAAATCAGAGATAGGATATGAAACTTGGTCTTTCTGATGTCAAGTCCAGTCCTTGTTTTACCATGTTCAACACTTCTTTTGGGTTTTCTTTCTTCTTTTTGTTTTTAACAAGTTTTACTAATTTCTTTGAAATCATCACATTCATCTTTCCTTCCAGTGAGATATTTGGTTATATTCATATATTTAAATAAATCAATGATCTCATTTATTTAGAAGTTCTCCCCAATGACCCAGATCATAACCTGTTATTGTCTGCCCATTCTGTAAGACTTTTGTCCATGCCTCCCCACGTGTTTACTACAGGGCTTCTACTCTATATTCTAGATCTTCATGTTCTACCATGACTGGCTACCTGCCATCTTTATCCTTGTCAGTTCATCTTATCATTCTATTCTTTGATGATGTCATTTAATCTTGTTCTTCAGGTTTCCTCTCTGGTTATCTATCTTAGCCAAAATATATTCACCATGATGATCTTCATTACCTTTTTCATGATATTAATTTTTATTTTTTTGAATACTGGTGTATGTTGTATATTATTGCCTTATTGGGACATAAGAAATTCGAGGTTTTTAAGGAATCTCTATAATTTCCTGAGTACAATGCAGTCTATTTTCATTCTATTCAGTTCTAGGCTAACATCCATTTGTATTTCTAAATATGTGCACATATACATATAAATGTATTGAGATCTGTACATATGTACAGGTACACAAGACACACATGCACACATGTATATATATATATGCATGCATGTATATATGTATACACATGAACACACACATAAATACACAATACACACACATACATATTCACTTAATGCCCTAACATTTCTCATGAAATTCAAGACTTATATTTTTATATCAGTATTCTGTGGGTGTACTGTATGGTAGCAAGGTATACACACACACACACACATAACACACACGTGCACATATAACATACATGTCTATTAGTTCACATGACTACTGCAGATAGGTGTGCATACTTCTAGATGCATGTATATACACATGCACACACATATGCATGCATACATTTGCATGTATGTAGACACATGTGTGTGATTTGATGAACAAGCTCTATCGGTTGTCCATCAAAATGTACATCACCATCATCTGTTCAGTAGTCATTCTTCATCCACTTGATCTTTCTTGTAAGGATGGTTGGGTCAAATTCCTTTGATTATATCTTCTAGGAAACTCTACATGGCCTTGGGAATAATATAATCAACAAATCCTGAAAAACAGGAGTATCTGGAGGATCTCATTCTCCATAGGAAATCTCTCCTACTCTTGGATTCTGAATCTCATCCAGTGGTGAGCATTTCTGGCATACATACACTCATATACCTGTTTTTTGTTTTGTCTAATGTTTACACAGACATTCATATATCACAGTTTATTCATCCCTTTTCTGTTTATTATTACAAATAATAGTTATGAAGATACGTGTAGGGTTAGGTCTCTTAAAAAACAATTCATAACTTCCTTGAGGTTATAAAAGTCAAGTAGTAGGATTGCTGAGTCAGGATATTAATAATTTTTGAACTTTTCCATATAATTTCAATTGCTTTCTAAAACAGTGCACATTTCACAGTTTAAAACAGTTGTGAATTAGCATGCCTATTTTCTCACAGTCCTACTGACATTGACTTTTTCTATCTGATGCCATTTTTTTCAGTTTGATGAGTGTCAGATGATAATTCAGAGTTGCCTAAATTTGTACTAATGAGAATGTTATCATTTTCAAACACTTTTTTGGGGGAGTGGAACTAGTGTTTATTTCACTCCTGAGCAATTAATAAATGTTTGTTGATTTATTCAAATTTCTCGTGAAAGTCATCTCACTTCTTTATATATAGGGAAATAACTTGGCTAACAGTTTACATATATAGGAATGGGAAGCAAGAAAAAAAGGGTATTGGTTAGAATTAAACCAACTGTGACAGAAAGATAAGTAAACAGCTGTTCAAATACATAACAATGGGGATAATTTTACTTTTTTTTTTTTAACTGTTATAGCTCTGTGTCCATTTAATTTTTTAAAAATTAGCAAGCATTTATTTTTCTATCCCATTCCTGCCCTCTCTCAAATGGGGGAAAGAAAAAAAAAAACTTTGTAGCAAACATGAACAGTAATGCAAAACAAATTTATCCTAGATCATTCCAAAAATTGTGTCTTATTCCACATATTTAGTATATCATTTTTCTATAAGGAGGTGAGTATAATATTCTTTATTATTAATCCTCTGCAATCTACTTAACTGGATTGTTTTTAAATCTTCAAAAATTGTTCATTTTGACAATGTTGTTGACATTGTATAAGCTGTTCTTTTGGTTGGTTCTGCTCATCTCATTCTGCATTAGTTCATGCATCTCATCTCAGTGTTTTCTGAAACCATCCCCTTTATTTCTTATAGCATAATAGTATCTATATCTACATATGACAATTTATTCAGCCATTCCTCAGTTGATGCACATCTCCTTAAGTTCGTTTTTTGCCATCACAAAAAGCAACTAAGTATATATATATATGTGTGTATATATACATATATGTATGTATGTATATATATATATATATGTAGTATATGGATATATAGTGTGTTTTCCCCTTTCTTTGTTCTCTGAGATATAAATCTAGTAGTGGTATTACTAGGTCAAAGGGTATGCATAATTTGATAACATTTGGGGCATAGTTGTAAATTATTTTCCAGAATGTCTGGACCAATTCATCACTCCACCAATAATAAATACAATATAATAATAATACAATAAATGTGCCTCTTTTCTTTTTTATTTTAATAGTATTTTATTTTTTTCAAATACATGCAAAAATAGTTTTCAACATTCACCTTTGCAAAACCTTGTTTTCCAAATTTTTCTTCTTTTCCTCCTCTTGCTCCCCTCCCCAAGACAGCAAGCAATCCAATATAAGTTAAACATGTGCAATTTTTCTTAACATATTTCCATATTCATCATGCTGCACAAAAACAAATCTGATCTAGAAGGAAAAATATGAGAAAAGAAAAACAAGTAAACAGCAATCATAAAAAGTTAAAATACTAGCTTTGGTTCACATTCAATTTCCATAGTTCTCTCTGTGCATGTGGATGGCACTTATCATAACAAGTTTATTGGAATTACTTATTATCATTGTGTACAATCTTCTCTTTGTTCTGCTTACTTCCCTTAGCATCAGTTCATATAAATTTTTCCAGGTTTTTCTGAAATCAGACTTCTCAACAGTTCTTGTAGAACAATAATTTTCTTTTACATTCATATGCCCTAATTTATTCAGTCAATCCCCAGCTAATGGACATCCACTCAATTTCTAGTTCTTTGCTACTACAAAAAAGTATTCTTTTGCACATGTGGCATTACATATCACATATCACAAAAGAAAAGATATTTTCCCCTCTCTTATGATCTTTTTGAGATACAGAACTAGTAGAGAGACTTCTGGATCAAAGGGCATGATGTGCCCATTTTCTAAAAACATGTCCACTAAAACATTGTCATTTTCCTTTTTTGGGTAATTTTGCTATTTTTAATGGGTGTGAGCTAGAATCTCAGATTCCAGTGATCTTCTTAGATGGTAACCCATCTTTCCATTCTACCAAAAGCAAGGCTATAGGTACAGAAAGCTTGTTTTCTTCTCTTTCCTGCATGGATATAGTGAACATCAGAGTCAATAGGATAACAACAACTAATTATTATACTATAACCAATATCTACTTCATCTTTAAGATTTGCACAAGTACTTTACACACATACACACACAAAATGCATACACACATTTATATCTTGTTTGCTTCTTCTGATAACCCTGTAGTTCCTATTGTCATTTTATAGATGAGGAAACTAAAGCTGAGGGATTCTTCTCAGCATCACATAGTTAATAAGTGGTAGAAGCATGGTTTGAACTCAACACTATCACAATAAATAACAGATAATCTGAAGCTTTAACTTTAATCAAAAGAATATATTTGTAAAGAACTTTTTATTTGGTCTGTCATTTATATTTTGTTTATTATATTATTTGCAATACACATTATGTTATATATTGGACTACTTGCTATCTGGAGAGAGTTGTGGGGGAAAGGGGAAAATTGGAACACAAGGTTTTGCAAGTTTTAATGTTGAAGAAATATCTCTGCATATGTTTTGAGAAATAAAAAGTTTTAATAAAGAAAAAAATTTAAAAATACACATTATATTATTTGTAGGAATTTTATTTTTATTTTATTTAAACTTTTTGTTGGCATCATTTGTTTCCAAATTATTTCTGAATGTATTCATTTGCCTACTTTACCCAGGAAGTTATCCCCTCTTCCTAAGAATAAAATAAAGAGAATTAAACATAAAACTTAATCCTATCAACTGAGATTAACAATATAAACCACTGTGCATACTTATAGTCCTCTTCCCTCCCTCTGAAAAGAAAGGTCAAAGGCACATTTCTTCTCTTGATTGTGCTTTTAACAATAACCTCAGGAAACAGAGGATAAAACATTATCACTGATAAGGAAATTGAGGTCCAGAGAAATGAGGGACTTGCTTAAATTCACACAGCCTTTTGGTCAAAGAGGCAAGAAAGGAACCACATCTTTGAACTAATAGAGTTATTGACTCATAGACTGTTATAGTCATAAAGAATCCAGGAGAGCATCTTGTTTTATAATAAAGTAATAAAGCCCCTGAGAAAGAAAATGAATAGCTCAAATCACACAATAGTGATAAGACTCAAACCTAAGGATCCTGAACTTGAGTCCACCATTCTTTCCTCTACACCACATTACTTCCAATCTTAGATTACCTTTACTATCTAATATTTTTTGATCATTTGATGTATTTATGAAGCAGAAAATACAAAGTACAAATATCTTTCATCCTCTTTTTTCCTCCTTTCTCTGTCTTTTTTTCTTCTTTCCTCCTTCCTTTTTTCTTTTCTTCCCATTCACTCCCTTACTCTCATTATTCCTCTTCTTATTTTGGATATTATTACCAGATAATTTAAGTAATTCATTTATCTACCTTGTAGAGAGAAAGCAGTATCTACAGAGGTAATGAATGCTGACTTGAGCTGGAAACATAGCACTCAAATGATGGGAAAGAAAAGATGCAAAATGATGATGAATCAAAACATGACACTATACATTTGGAGGTAAGAGATTCTCTTGTGCCCTATAAGGAAAGCATGCTCTTACACATTCCAGAAGACCTGCCATTTGAGCTTTATAGACTTAGGGTTCATATGCTAGGGGAAAAAAAAACTTAAGGAAAATGGAATTTTTTTCCAACTGCAAACATATGTAGAAGATCTTCTCATATGAAACAATGACCAATGAGTTGATCAACCAGGAAAGATAATTGGTGATATGTTAAAAGAGAATGGTAGATAGTCAATGGTGTGGGCAGAGAAACCACCATTTTCTGGAAACTGGACGATATTGGAACAGGAACTATGTAGAAATGGAGAGAGATACTGTGAAGAGCAATGGATGAGTTCAGTGATAGGATGAGCACTGCCTGTTGAGACCTGAGGACAGCTTAATCAGAAAGGTACAATAGTGAGCCCTAGCTGGTGACAACGGGTGAGAATGACCAGCTAATGCTTCTCAGACACAGAGGCTATGGAGGAAAAAAACAGTAGGAAGTAACAAACCCTGATTTTTCTTGAATGGAGTCATCTCTAGGATAATATAGGTAATAGAGACCATAAAACTCCATCACCATGAATTACTCACTGGCAAATAGCATTAATTTCTGGGTATTGAGATACCAGACCAATATGTTTCCATTAACTTATAAAGAAAATTGTTTATATTATGAAACTTGTAAATTTATGTGCTTATAAGAGGGAAACTTGTGACCACATTTTAGGGATATTAAATTCCATTCCTAGAACATCTGTATGCAAGAATTAGGTCAGAGAAGTAAGCAGTCCCTCCAAGTTATGTCAGGACCTTCATATTAAGAAGAATCCTCTGATAAATGGCTATTTCTATGGTGCCTGATGAGTATCTGATAAATATAACAGAGTAAAAGGGGAGACAAAAGCATCGACCTTTATTACATCTCCATAAGTGCCTGTCATCACTAGAAAGACTATGCAGGGGGAGTATACCTTTGATAGTGGTGACTTTGGCCAAATTCCCAGTCCAACTTGATTTAGATAGAATTGTCAATTTTTAGCATCCACGAGGGTCCTCTTTTCTTGTGTATGGATTGTGTCAGGCAGAAAGTTTTTCCTCTGAATTTACAGTACCTTAATGGTGTAATTTAATGATTCCCTCTTGAGATGAAAGTCAATCTAACAACTGTCAACAACAACAACAAAAGGAACAAGTTAAGATTTAAGAAAGTACCTTTAAAAATGAATCCATTGAAAACACCACAGTTTATTGTATAACAGGTATGGTTGTACAGGGGGGTAAGGAATTTATTATAACTCCTAAAATATATTTTTATTTTAGATGTTCCCCTGAGTTTAGTCTTGATTGTTAATTCACAGGTTAGTTCATAATAGAAATCCAGAAATAGTTAGCACCATCTGGGATATGCAGAAAGTAAGTCAAATTTCCCGTATCATTGGAAAAAGTTTCCATGACTTATATTCTCTTAAAATCTCATTCGCCCTCACTTCCTCCCTCCCCCCACCCTGAAAACATTGTTGAGTTCTCTTGGGAAAGTGCTTTTATTTACTGCTATCTTCACACCATTTTCACCTAGTTCCTCTTCTATTTTTATGTTTCACAGGAAGGTTGAGAAACCTACTACACAGTACAAGAACAAGGAAATATGCTCCCTGAGCTGCACTTATAATAGATTTTAAATGTCTCAGGTACAGGGCCTCTCTTCTCTAAATGGGCTAGAGCAGCTGACTATTGGGGGATTTCCCTTCAGAGGATACAGAAATTGGAAATGACATTGGTCTGGACTTTGTTCTGGGGCAGAGCTTCCTGATCTTGGGGAAGACACTATCTGAGGGAGTTTCCTGGTCTGATTGAATTTCTGAGCAATGGCACATGATTTATTAATGATTTAATTTATGATGGAGGAAAGGAATGAGAGGTATAGGATATAAAAAGAACTTATTATATTAAATGAGAATTATTAAACAGTTATTATGGACCAGTAACTCTGCTAATTACTGGTGATACAAATAAAAGCAAATAAAAGTCCCTGCTTATTTATATTATTCTAACTTGAGAAATTACATGAACATAAAAAGATATATAAAGGTTATACGTACCCAATAAATATAAGATAACTTTAGAGGAAAAGTAGCCAACAAAATAAGGGTGATGGGGGAATTTGAGAAAAGGATGGCATTTGAATTGAGTCTTGAAGGAATATAGGAAGCTGGAGGTAAAGAAGAAAATTATTCTTGCCATGGTAAATTCCAGCCAGGACTAAGGCATGGAAATGGGATATGGACTTTCTTGTAAGGGGAATAGTGAGTTGATTAGTGTGGCTGAATCATAGAGTGCATGGAATTATTTTTTTCAATCAACAAAATATTAAACACTTACTATATGCCAAGCACAAAAAATACGAAGAAAGGCAAAAACAGTGCCTCCTTTCAAAGAGCTCTTATTCTAATGGGGAAGATAACATATCAGTAGTTAGGTAGATATAAGATATGTGTCGAATAGATGGAAGATTATCTCAGAAAGGAATAATATATAAGAATACTGAAAAGATAGGAAAGGCACAGTTTATGAACTTTACTGTACATTTGATCCTGGGGAGAACAGGAAGCTACTGGAATTTATTGAATACTGACATGGGAAGATCTGTGCTTCAAGAAAATCCCTTTGTCAGCTGCCTGGAAGATAAATTGGAGTGGGAAGAGATCTGAGGAAGTGAGGCCAGTTAGAAAGTTATTGCATAAGACCATGTGTAATGTGGCAAAAGCCTAATGCTATGGTGTTCAATGTGGAGAAAAGGGAACATGAAGGAAAGAAGAGGAGATTAAAACCAAAAAGATTTGGCAACTGATTGGATATATAGAGTGAATGAGAATGAGTTTGATATGTTATTAATGTTGTGATTCTGGCTCATGAGAATGTTGAGTTGATTTTTGAGGAAAGATATTTTCTATATTGGTAAATTGAATTTGAGATGGCTATGAGATATATAGCTTGAAATACTCAATAGTCTTTTTATTACATAAGAATGGAGGGAGAGATCTAGGGATTCAGATATCATTGATTTATTTAGAGAGTTGCTTAACTTGAATGATGAAGTCTAAAGTCAGATTACAGGGACTTTAGAAAGCTTTCTAAAGGAATTTAATCCTAAAGCTATAGAGAAGAGTGTATAGGAGGATAGCTAATATGGATGGTAGGATCAAGTGAATTTTTTTTTTAAGGATAAAGGGAACATAAGCATATTTGTGGGCAGTAAGGAAAGAACTGGGAGAGTCAAGATAAAAGAATGGTAATAATAATAAAGGCAATCCACTGTGAAATATAGAAAGGGATGGGATCAAAGGGATGTATAAAGATGTAGGCCATGGTAAAGATAAGGTCTACCTGTTTATCAGAGACTAGAATAAAGTAGCACATGGTGGGGGACAATATCAGAGGCATTCAAGATGAGAAAAGAGAAAAACAGTTCATTATGAACAGCTTTGATAGTTTTAGTGAAGTAAGACTTGAGGATATCAACTGAGAAGCTGAAGCAGTTGAGGGTGCAGTGAGAAGCTTAAGGAGAGAAAATTTTTGAAACATCTGCTGTGAGCGGAGGGATGGGATGGTAAAAGATTATGATTTGTTAGTAGAATTTTAGAGATTGTGAACACTAATGGGATGATTACAACATCAAAGCTATGACTATTCTATGTGTAGCTGAAGTGAAAAAATAGTTTATGGAATTTGAGCATATTGAGGAACAGATCAGCTGGGGTATATGTATATAATGAACATTTTGATGTCCCCTATTATGAAGGGAAAATTACAGCATTCAAGAATGCAAAGGAAACTTAATGGCCATCTTTAGTTTTCTCCATGCACAAAAAAATCCTCTCTATAATAGTCATCCAGGCTCTATTTACAGACCTCCAAAGATGGGGAGCTCACCACCTCTTGAGGAAATCCATTTCATATTTGGGCAAGTCAAACTGTTAGTAAGTTTTCCCAGAAATAAAGCTTGCACTGGCCACTTTTCAATTGTACCTTTTCCTTGCTTTGTCCACAAGGGTCAAATAGAATAAGTCTGAAATCTCATTCACATGATAGAGCTTCAAAAACATAAAGGAAGCTATTATTTCCTGAGTCTTCTTTATGCTAAACATGCTGATTTCCTTAACGAACCCTCTTATGACATGGATTCAAGAATCTTTACCATGTGAGTTACTGTCTTCTGGACACTCTCCAGCTAACAGTCTGGAGTCCAACTACCATGAATCCTGGTAATTGGCAGAGAGAGGGATACTGTGATTCTTTCCCTAAAATCATTGATAATGGTTGTATGATGGTCAGCAGGATCTAGATTGGATGACAATTCTGAATAATAAAAGGAAAATACAAATGGTGAAATTGGCAGTGGTTAAGGGAGAATCCGGAAATGGCAATGGTGAATAAGAAGTATTATGACTCTACAATCAGTGATATGTTTGGCAATTAGACTAATCTGTCCCTTAGTAATTTTAGTTAAATAGTGGGACAAAATTAAACACATAGATTATTCAGTAATTAACAAAGGGAGATTTACTTAGCCATATCAGGGAAACTATATTCAACAATATACATTGAGGACACTGAGTTAGTTTAGATGAGTGCTACTCTTTTGCCTCCTAGTTTTCAATCATCAGAGAGAAGATGGACCTCTTTAGGGTTGTTTTAAAAGATTAGTGTTAGTTTAAATATAAGGAAATTAGCTTAACTTTCATAGGGATGAAGGGAGTGGGATATTGCTTCTACCACAGTGGTACATAAGGGAAAATATAACCATACTGGGAAAGATGGCTAGGGATTCAATGTCATCTGTGGGCAGACAAGTCTCAGTAATCACCAGAAGAAAGAGAAGAAGATAGTTCTAGAGAGCATAGTCAAAAAAACAGGTAGTTCTGGAAAACAATATAGGCAGGATATAGTTGAAGTGGGTAAGAAAGGGCAGCAGGACTGGAAAAGGATCTCTTTGGCAGTTGTGGGTTCAGTATCACTGGGCTGGGGAAAATAAGAAGGGGTAGAAATATGCTACAAGGATACCATAGTACAAACAGGATGTCAATAAGAGGGAAGGTGATGTTTCTGTATTTCTGGGTGCCTGAGCTCCTGGATTGGAAGCAAGGTAGAGTAGAGCCTGGTAGCATTAATAATAGTATTTATATCATGATTTAATATTTTATGTATATTATCTTGTGCTCTTCACAACTACTTTTTGATATAGATGCTATTATCATTCCCATTTTTGAGGCAATTGAGACTCAGATTTTGTTATTTATTTATTTAATCTATTTTTGTGAGACATTTGGGGTTGTGAATTGCCCAGGGTCACACAGCTAGTAATTATCAAGTATCTGAGATCAGATTTGAACTAATGTTCTCTTGTCTCCAGGGCCAGTGCTCTATCTACCCACCACCTAGCTGGCCCTAAAGTGATTTTTCTAAAGTACAAGTCTGACCATGTTGTTCCTCTGCTCAAGGGACTCCTATGGCTTTCTCTGGTCTCTGGGATCAAATACAAACTCCTCTTTTGGCATTTAAATCCCTTCATAACCTGGCTTCAATCTACTTTTCCAGTTTTATGACATATTCCTTTCCCCCACCTACTCTATGGTTTATCCAAACTATTCTATTACTCTCCCTCACATGTGACATACCATTTTCCATCTTCCATCCTGACTTCATTCATCTCCTATTCTGTGCCTTTGCTTATGCTGTCCTGCACACCTGGAGGGTGCTTCTCCTTCCCCTCCACCTCTTAGGATCCCTTAGCTCTACTCCTATCTCCGACATAAAGCCTTTCCTGATCTCTCTTCCAGTATAAACTCCCACCCTACTCCCAAATTACCTTGTATTTAGGATACTAATACCACAGATTTAAAGCTAGAATAAACCCATTTTTTAAAGATGAGGAAACTGAGGCCTGAGGATATAAAATAATTTGCCCAAGGTCAAACAAATAGAAAGTGACAAAAGTGGGAAGTGAACACAGAAGACATTTAATAAATACCTATTTATTGATATAATTTTATTCCATAATATGTTGTTTATTATTGTAGAACTGAATAGGAAGAATTTCTAAAACTTTACTACTTCTGTTTTCATATTATTTCACTATTCAGAGGATCATGTGTACCTGAAAAAGATGTAAAACACTGATTTGTAAGAACACTACCAAATGAAAAAAAAAATCTAAAAATATTTTTTCCCTTGGGTGTTTGGCATAGTGTTAGTTTTGTTGTGGTTCAGGTTTTTCCCAACTCTGTTACCCTATTTGAGATTTCTGACTCCATGCCTAGCAGACTGTACCACCTACTTGCTTCGTAGAACACATTTATTCCACCTTCCTCATACTACAGATGAAGAAACTGAGACCTGAGGTGGTGAAATGACTTAGAAGCAGCACGGTCTAGATTCAAACCCATATTTGTCTCCAAATATAGTGCTCTTTTGACTCTCTAATACTGTTTCATCCTTTTACATCATCTGGTCCAGCTCCTGGTAATATTTTGTTGCTGCAAAATAACCGTAGGCAAGTTCAATCTTCGAATCAATTCAACAGGACCTAACAGCATAAAACACTAGCATTTCCTCAACTTCCCAAAAAATATTTTGAGAGGTATCTCTGGACAATTTTTAGCCTTATACATTTTCTTCATTTTAAGAGTAGGCTCAAAGTCCATGCTTAACGTAGTTTAATGTCATGTAGCACTCTCCTCTAAGATTTTCAGAACTAGCTTTATAACACAAAAAGTTAATTAATGACAACATTTAACAGGCTTAAAGTTGATGGTTTTTCCCCCTCTTCTTCAAAGGGTACAATTTCCACAACTGCTGATTCGTGTAAAGTTATGTCTATCTTTATTGCCTTTGTGGGGGTGGGTGTTTGAGCCACACACTGCCAACTTAATGCAAATAATTTTTTTCCTCCTAGTTGTCTCTTGGAAATGAATCATACTTTTTGCCATCTTCCTCCCAGCCTACTATGTAGGGTCCAAAATGCAAAACAGAACTAGTACCATGCTGTTGCAGGGCCACTCCACATTAAGTTGATAAATCATGCAGGCAGAAGTCATTTGTCAAAAATACATTTACTTGAATCAAATTCACTTTGTGTGCAGGGGGTGCTGGATCGGTTAGCCAGCTCCTGCTAAATAATTTATCAAACCCTGATTTGTTTGAAATGTAATACAAAAACAACCCCAAAATGAAATTAAACAAAAGTTCCTCTATCTGGGACTAGTACATTGGAGGAAATGTAATTATAGCACATCATCCTATCATAAACATGTCTGGCCAATATGTATAGTTCCATAGTTAAGTAGTTGTTAGTCTATCTCCAAATGGAGACAATAAAGAATGTTTAATATATTTTTACAGGTGTTGATTTCAAGTTGGGTGTTATTTCCCCTCTTCGTACTTCCTTGTGTAAACTCTAATATCTTCTCTTTGCTACAGAATGCGGAGTGAATAATAATCACCTATGTGTACCTACAGAAACACTGGGAGGAACAAACCAAGCAAAAGAAGGACCTGTAGAAATGTGGTGATCTTCCAGTGAGAAGGTTGCTAGATAGAGAGGAGAAAAAGTCTGAGAGTTAAGACCAGAGTCCAGAGGGGAATAAAGCAATGGATGATGTATTTTGGTACATTCTTTTTTGGGAACAATAGAAAATAAAACAATGTAGGTACACTCCTGATGTTGTTTTGCTTGACGCCCAGAACAAAGAGTGAATCTGATTAGAAATAATGACAGCCATAACTTATTTAGATAGTGTTCACTGTCTAGGGAGGAGTCAAATGACTTCTAAGATTACAAAGCTGGTCAATGTTGGAATTTGGATTTAAGTCTAGGCCTTTATTAACTCCCAGTTTGTCATGCTTTCCATTATGGTAAGACAAGAATTGATGTTATCTATGGTCCATTTACAAAACAGCTTCCTTCTTTCTCCCAAAACATCTGCTGCTTAGCTTGAGAAATTCAGATTGTGATTTCTGAAGTTCCTTCTAGCTTCTAAGTCCTATGGTTTAGGATGGTAGATGGTGAGATCTCCCTTGACTATTGATGGGTCCTAATATCAGTTTATATGTCACTGTTGATAGTATCTAATGTGGTACAAGACTTTACTCATTCTTGACTTGAAAGAAAATTCTTGATTTTGAAACAACAGAGAATTTGTTCTCACATGCCTTCCTCCCTTTCTATTCTGACTCTTCTTGAACCAGTTCAAGAGAAGGGTATAGAGTCACGGTTTAGGAAGACAGAGACTGCTTGTGTCTTGTTCCAGCTCATAAAAATAATTTTTTAAGAACAGAATAGAGTTGTTTGGTAGTTTTAGGGCCCAATATGGAGGCTGGGAGGGGTGGTCTCAGCTTTTGTGCCAAGCATTTGTGCTAAACTAAACTTTGTATATGAAAACACCTACTTTCCCCTCTTCCCATTACTTTGTGACCTCAAGTATCACCATTAATGAGAATCTGAATTGTCATGGTTTTATTTTGTTGTTTTTGAAAGCTGTAAGAATTCCAGCAAAATACCACCCAGGATTGGACTTTTTTCCCCATTATTTTCTTCCACTATGCAAATGACATCTAGAAAATTTGACTGTAAATTATTCACTATAAAAAAGCCTACATGAATTATAATATATTGCCCAATTTTAAAAACAATTCTTCTAATTATCCAAATTTTCAGTGGAATGAGATAGCTTATTTGTAATTTAACAGCATTACTGATTATTTTCCTTTCTTCTACCTTTTCCTTTGACATTCTCTCACTCTCCTTTGCTACAGTATTCTCATATGTTTTTCTTTGTTTAGTTTTAGTTTAGGTATTGGATGAGCTATGGACTAGAACTGCTATGGTACAGGCGAAGGCTTCTTGAGCTGGGAAATCATGTGATCAACAGATTCTTGCTTGAAAGAAGCTAAGAGTAACAAACACATTCAATCACACTGAGCCTTCAAATGAGTTTTGGATTAGAAGTCTGGGTCAACATAAAGAAGCAAGTGGAAGAGATAGTGTGAGGTCCCCATTAGATTGAAAGCTATAACAAGGATATAATAACCAGCTACAAGTTATAGAAAAACAACAAGGACACTGTGACCAGAACACAATCTTCACTGTGCCCACCATATAACCTTGGGTGTCTAGACATTCACCCAACAATCCTGACATGTTGTCTGTGCCATGGAATCTAGGTCTAAAATTAAAATTGCTTTCTAAGCATAATATAAATCTGCAATTACATATGTAATAATGTTTTGCAGCTACTCCCCCCCCCCCTTTGTTTGTTTCCTATAATTGCCATGGAACTTTTTGGGGTTTTGCAGGGATCAGGATTTATTGAATTGTCTGGTCATCATTCAAACTGTCCCCCTATATAAGTAACCCATATCATTAAACATATTGTATATCATACTGGAGCTCTTGGCTTCTTTCTTCAATATCTGTAGTATCCAGGCTAGGTCTCTGGAAGATCTGGAGACCAGCCTTGGTCTTAGTGGAGGAGTGAAGTACGTAGAAGAACTACCAGGAGGATGCTCAAAAATGGAATGTCTCTATTTCCAGTCCTCTCAGCCCTTAAATACCTCAGTATACTACATCATTACAGCACATTAAGTATGTGAATTAGAGAACCATCATCTCATTAATCCCTCTGAGCAAACATCCTGCTGTAAGTATCTTTGCTTCAAGTATACTTTTCTTGGCGTTCTCCAACATTTGTGGTCCTCTACAAATATCAGTAAGCCCCTTTGGTAGAGGAATGCCCTTTGGTTTTGGGGAAGCCCAATTTCCCTTTGGATCCTACACATAGTTTATGAATCTTGTGGAGGGACCCCATAAACTATACATAGAAATCAACATAATCTGCAGCCTTTGATTTCCTGTTGCTACATATCAATCTTTATGCTTGATCATATGAGGCTGATCCCATGTTTGCTTCTCACTGAAGTTAGTAATGGTTGGATACATGCCTTAAATACTATTGCACATGGAAATTTTTAAGTGGCAGCAGATATTTTTTCCTGCCTATGAATTTTGAAGCAAGCGCAGGAGAAAGGAAGAACTAAAGTTTGGAATTGGTGCTTTTGTTCTTTCAACTGTGGCTATCTTTATATGCCTTTATCATCACAAGCATTACTAAAATCCTTCTCTTAGCTGCTCTTCAAGCAGAGCATATTTTTCTTTATGGAAAATTGCATTGACAAAAATCACATACACATATGTCTGTCTGTCTGTCTGTCTATCTTACATATACACATCATATTTTAAAGTTTGTTCTACATTTTCTCAGTTGCACTCCTTGCTATTCTCACACACAGCACTCCTTCCCCAAAAGTTTCTGAGTTTTTTCATTGACAGCCCTCTATGTCTAGAATGCTCTACCTCTTCACCTTCACCTTCTGGCTTCCTTCAAGAATAGAATTAATCCCATCTTCTCTTAGAAGTCTTTCTTAATCTCCTCCTCTTTAGCTATTGCCATCCGATTGAGATTATATTCAGATTGACACTATGTACATTTGATAGTTTTTTTTTTTTTCTTGTTGTCTCCTCCATTAGAATGTGAGTTCCTTAGGGCAAGGGACAATGTTTATCCTTTTCTTTATATCTCAAGAGCTTAGCACAGTGCCTTACTTTAGTGCAATAGATAAAAAAAAATCTTGGACCACTTTAATATCAATAATGAATATAAATGTGATCAAATTTCCCTGTGTAACTTTCAAAGGGAATCCTCACTTGGTTTTGTAGCTTACATATTTCTACCTCTATCTCTCTCTATATTATTTTCCAATCCCCAATATACTCAGTCCTATAAGACAAACCGAAGGTTTTCAGTTGATTTATGAAAGTAAAACTATGGCAGAGATTCCATAGGGTCATGAATAGTTTTATTATTAAACAAACTCTCTTTATTGATAATGGATCAACACAACTATCGTTTATCCAAAGAGAACTTGCAATACATAAGATTAAAAACTAAGAGCATAAGAATAAGTATTCAAAATATATGTTGATAAAAGAGCACCTAAACTACCTCACATTTGGATCCTCTGAAGATTTACCTCAGGTTAGAATTAATCTGTGGGTCAGCAACTGCTCAATATTGCTCATGAGCTCCCACTGATGTGTTTACTTTTACCAGCCATCCAAATGACACATTATATTAGTTAAAAAGCAAATGACATTTACTCAAACAGTCTAGCAAATAAAGTGACAAAAAATCCATGGACTCTACCTTGACCCTTTCTCTCTCATACCAGGTAACCACAGGACTAATGGAGTACGTTCAGAGAATACATACAACCAGGAATGCAAAGTAGGAAACCCATGTGGTCATGGCCATGTATATAGAAATCCATGTCTTTAGGATGCTTGGAAAGCACACACAGAAAGATGTGGGACCATGGCACATGAATGATTTGTATAACTTTGACCACAGAGCTGCTGCTGTTCTCTAGTGTTTTTTAGGAAACTCACTTATTCTGACCTCATGGGAAATGTACCATTTCTGCTGGGTTTCTGTTGATCTGATAGTTGCCAAATGCCTTTCTATTTTCATCTGCCAGACTTTAGCGATTTAGCTTCTTGCAGACAGTTATTATTCTGTGTGCCATCATTTGGCGAAGTAAAGCTTCTCTCTGACATGGAGATCTATAACTCTACTGTTGCATATATAAAGGCTATGAACAATTAATCCTAGCAAGTAACTGAAAATAGCATAATGCCTAAGACTACTTACTACTGTCTTTTCTTTTGACTTTCTGTGTCTGGTGCTGATTCAAAGTCCATATTTCTAAACAATTATCCAACCTAGGATTAGGGAATTACTTTTAACACTAACTATATCCTGATTGGAATCTTGTGTCCCCAAATTTATTTTTGGAATGTTACCGAAACCCCCAGCTGTTAGAGGCTGGGGTGCCAAATTCTCTTTGATTCCCATACAAGAGAAACTAACCATCAATCATGAGTTAAGTAAAAAGGTCAAGGTCATTGTCTTTTACTTACTTGGTCCCAAACTACCATTAATATGTATGTATGAAACAAATACTTCTTTAATCCTTTTTATCACCTTCATTCAGTACAAAGGTACTATCTATTTACAGAGTACATATTACTAAAATGTTTCTAAACTGCAAAGGACCACTCTCTTGCTGAGATCCTTATTTAGTTGACCAAGTCTAATGTAATTTAATTACCTAAGACTTATAGGATGAAGCAAGTCTTTTAAGAAGACTGGAAAAACAGAATCAAGAAATGAAAGAACCTCACTGTCGTCATTCACTGGGAGAAGCCAAGAGAGCCAGAGGGATTGTGCTAGATCATTCTAGTTCCTTCCAAAAAGATACTAAAAATAGTAACTTGGTCTCAATGGTTAATTCTTGAAATTTCCTGGAAATATGGTTCTAGTTAATTATGTAAAAAGGGGAATGGGGTGAAAAGGGGTATGTTAACATTATCACATCATTAGTACCAATCTCTGACCCAAATTGATGATGCTTTTCCTTGCAATTTATCTATTACTCTGAGTGCCCTGACTTACTGGAATTCATAATAAAATCATAAATTTATAAACAATAAATTTCTTATCTTGTTCTTCTAGGAGAACTGTGATTTTTAGGTTATCTCCATTCAGTCTTCAAGATATGTTTTGCTTATATAGCAAGTACATTTTCTTTTAATGTTATTGTTTTTTGCTTCTCTTCTAGATTTTTTTTATTTCTGTGTATATATTTTTCCAATCTAGTTGATATCTTTTGCTTATTTAGTGAGCTTCACCATTGCAGATTCCAGTTTTTTAAAAATTCTTCTTATTATTTTTGCTGTGAAGATCATAAATTCTACTCTCCTAGTTCTCATTTGTTTTTTAAGCTACTCAGGAACAGCATATTGGGGTTCCATGTCTTCCTTAAATTCCATAGAGTCCTCTGTGGGATCATTTCCCTTTATTTTTAAGTATTTATTTATACATGCTTAAATGAATTTATTAGATTCAGAGGTTATATTTACTTTGTCAATTTATCGGTTTGTAGTCAAGGTCTCTGAGTTTTTTTTCTTCTGACTCCTTCCTTCTGATTTGGGTTTCCTTGGGGTCTAAGTCTCAAAGTGTCTCCGTCTTCTGCCATACTGAGCAATTCATGGTTTTCCAACCTAAGTGCCTGCTCCAATTGATTTTTGGGTGATCAGAATGGGCTCTAGATGAATGTTGTTGTCTTTGCCTTAGGTATGGTAAAATTATGCATAACCCCTTTCTCCATACTTCCATATACACAACAACCTGTCCTGGTGTCTTCTATTTTTGTTTCTCAATTCTTTAGCCTGACACTGGTAGTTTGGGGCTTCCCAGTGCTGCTTTATTGGGTTAACTGCTCTGACATTGGGTTTGCTGACATAATCATCATCATCATCAACAACAGCATCCTTATCACGTTTATATAGAGTTATGGAGCTGACTCTGGCTCTACTGGTGATACAAAATTATTTGCATTGGCACTGGAAGTTCAGAACTTTGTTTAGTGCTGTTTCAGGGATGTGTTCTCCAGCATGCTTTTGCTCAGGAAGGGCTGGATTGCCTGGCTATCTGTCACAGTCAGGGCAAATTTCTGGATCTGGGATCTCCATGGCATTGGAAAGAGAGAGGGTGGTATGGGAGTGTTGAAGTGGGTTTTTCTTGTATGAATATGTTGTTGCCTTAGTTCTGCTATTGTTGCTATTATTGTCAATAACATGGGAGATAGAAGAATGGTGATGAGTGCGCTCAGGGTCAATAAGAGTCTGTTCATGGGTTATGCTTTTTTTTTTTAAACCTTTTTTTTTTGGATTCTGAGTGTCTAAGTCCACGGAGACAAGTCTTATTTGCTTTATCTTTACCATTTGGCATATTTCTCATTTTAGAGAGGTTTGAGAGGGTATGAAGATCAGACAAAATATCTAGTCTTCCATCCTGTTTGCTCATGTGATCTCCAAATCTAAATCACAATTTTTCTCCAAATTGAAGTGGTACAGAAAGGCCAGGGGTTTTGTATGCCTAAAAAATGGAAGAGGAAGAATTGAAAGTTTTTTCTTGAAAGCTGAGAAAGAGAAAAATAAAAATTAACAGTTAAAGGTTTTTGAAATTATACCAATTATATTTAGATGTTTACATATTTTAAAATCTTGCTTTTTAAAGTCTGCTATAATGCCATTGTTAGTACTTAGTGGTTATTATTGGTGGTTTGACTAAATATCTTAAACTTTTCAATACAAAATTTAACATAATTAGAAGTTGTTTTTGGAGACTCAAAAAAGAGTAGAAGTTTACATTTAGATTCTATGTCCATAGTTCAGACACCATCTTTCATCTGGGGGAAGTTCATCCCAATTTTAGGCATGATAATGGAGAATTAAAAGCTGAATATGCAAACCTAAACTCATAAAGTGTTGATAAATGAACATAAATGAAAGAAAAAACATTCACTAAGTGCTTAAAGCTGCTGTTTTAATACAAAAAACCCCAGTTCTTTAAGGAGCATAATGTTATCAGGATAAATATAACACATAAAGAGGAAGGGGGCTAGGCAAGAGTGTTTTTGTCACAAAAATCAAAGGCTGGTGAATAGTGTAATAGGGAAAGTAATTAGCTTGTCCCTCTCAAGAATGAAAGTGTTGATTTGACCAGGTTCAGGATTGATTGAAAACAGTGAATTCTGACAAATCAGAAGTCTAAGCTGGAGTACTAGATAAAATAGAGACAAAGTATGGAAATATAGGAAAGAGGATGTCTATGGAGCATCAATGTAATGAATCTTCTTTATGTTAAATGTAGCAAAATCATACAAACCAGAAGCAGAGGGACACAGGTGGTGAAGACTAGAATTAGGGAGCATGGGATACAGATGATTAGAAAGTAGCTAAATATCACAAGAAATATCATAGGAAGGAAGAGAAGTGATAGTCATAGCACTGTGAATGAAGGGAACTGAGCAATGCATAAATGCTTTTCTTGGAAGTATTGCCAGATGATCTTTCTCTTGGGTGTTATTAACTATCTAGTATTTAGGGAAAGGCTTTGGGTATGATACACTACATTTGTCAGTTAAACTATCATCATTTTGCAATGGCAGTGTGGAGTCATATGTAGCTCTGTGTTTATATATCTATATGTGAATATGTATATATCTATATGTATCATCATTTTGCAGTGGCAGAGTGGATTGTCTATGTGTGTATATGTTTATGCATGTGTGTATAAATGTGTGCATGTGTATAAATATACACACAGATATACACATATGGTCCTTCACTCTGCCACTACAAAATTATTTTGTATGCATGCACACATATACACTAACACACACATATATGTATTAGCTTTAAAATGTATTTCCTCTGATAATTTGTTTATTATTTGTACCTTTTAATCCTCTCCAAAATTAAACAATTACAAAATCTTGAAATATATATTCAAAGTCTAGAAAAAAATTTCCCATATTGGCCATGTCCCAAAATACGTATTATTCAGCATTTTAAGTTCATTACCTTTTTGGAAAGAGGGTGCTTGATATCCAGTCCTTTGACATCATGGTTTAACTAAGCATTAATCAGATTTCTAATTTTTTTTCAAAGTTGTTTTTCTTTATAATGTAGAGCAGTATAAGTCTAAAGGAGAGAGTTGGAGTCCCCAACACAACTGTGTCAATTTGATTCGGATGGTCTTTGATGATCCTGAGTTCCTTTTCTACTAGAGAGTTTTCTGTGATTCATTATAGCCTAAGAAAACACCCAAGTTATTTATTCATGGAGATTTTCCTAAGTCTTGGCTCTAGAAGCACCACTTGTTTTTCTGTTGTGCTATGTCTGGGCAAGCAGTGTGAAAATTCAGTATAGCAAACACTGGCTACTAAGAAGAGCATTGTTTGCAATCTAAGGTAGCTGCTGCTTATTTGAAGCTCCTTTCCCATATGTTTTATTGCCTTCTGTCTTGGGCTATAATGCTGACCTCACACAAATATCTTAGCTTTTCTGGGTCTCATTTTCCTTTCACTTAAAAAAAAATTCATTAAATCATTTATTGAGTCAGAAGTATTTATTGAGTGCTTTCCACGATTGCACATGTTTCTGTGCTAGGCAATGAGGTTGTATACAAATATATTTCATTATAATGGCATTGGGTTAAATGATCTTAAAATCTTTCTAGGTCTATAATTTTTTTTTCACCCTTTTCCATATTTTCTCCATATTGTCATATTGTTTCTTAATTTCCAACAGCACTAAACATAACAAATGTTCAGAATATATGTATGACCATCTGGCTCTCAGTTTCTTAGAAGAATTTACCATAGTCCCCTACTTTTTGACCATTATGGAAAAACAGAAAATTTATCATTGATAACTTCCATCCCCTCCTTATTTCTCTAAGAGCTCAAAGAGCTATTTCTCCTTGTTGATAAAAGATCTATAGTCCTCCAGAAAGCAACTTAGAATTTTCTGTCTCTCCTTTGCAATAAACTTAAAGAGAGAGACATGTATCTTTTTTTTAATAATCTGTATTTATAATCTGTATAATCATTATTGGTGTCTCAGTTACTTAGAGTTGAGCTTCATTTTAGTGATATTTTCATTTGCATCATTGTCATTGTGCATATTGTTCTTCTAGTTCCAGTTATTTTACTATGCATTAGTTCATATAAATCTTCCTGTGGCCTTTTGAATTCTTTACATTTGTCAATGACTACACAATAATATTCCATCACATTTATTACCATAGTTTATTGAGCTTTTTGTCAATTGATGGATACTCACTTCCTTTCTAGTTTTTTAGCATGGCAAAAATGCTGCTACATATACTTTGATTTAAATTGGTGCTTTATTTCTGTCTTTTTGACCTCTTTAAGTTACAAGCATAGGAACAAGTGACAGAATACGAGCAATTTAGTCACCTTTCTTGCATATCTTTAAACTGATAAATAGAATGGATGAAGCAGTTCATTTGATTTTCTGTTATTCCATAGCTCTTCCAACATTATTATTTTTTTAATCTTGGTTGTTTTTTTTGGTAATTTGTAGGTTGTAAGATAAAAGTTTGAACTTTATTATTAGTGATTTCAAATGTGTTTATAATTCTTTCCTTGAAACCTTAATTTTAAGTACTTTGATTAACTATCTGTTAGCACCATAGTCATATATTTATGTTATTTCCCTAAATATGTTGGATATCAAACTTTTATCAGTGATATGTGCTAGAAAGTATCTCCCCCCCACCCCAACAGTTTCTCTTCTTATTCTATCTGCATTGCTTTTTGTTCATGTAAAAGTTTTTAGTTTTTTGCAATCAAAATGTCCTAATTGGTGTTCACCTCTAATAGACATAATTGTGAAAGGTACTTAACTTTTTCTTATTTTCAAAAATTCATCATTTAAAATATGTTGCAATCTTTATGCTGATCATTTCCCTGTGAACCTGCAGTTCTGATTCTTCAGACATTGCTGCATTGAACAATAACACAACCAGAATCACAAGAATGGTGGAATTAAAAAGATGAGTTTTATTTCAAAAAGCAATCTAGCAGCCTTGGACATTATACATGTTTCCCAAATGCAATTAAGCCCATTCCCTTTTCTTTATTCAATACTAGCTCCAGTTCTTTGTTCATCCATCTGAAGTATTTTTCAGAAATATTTATCTCTGTATCCATCCATCAATGCATGCATATATACACACACATATGTACATAGATAGATCCATTGATTAATCCAGTGTGCTGCCAATCTAACTGTTTATGTGTGTGTATGTGTATGTGTATGTATGCATGTATGTATATATTCTTTTTCATATACTTTGTTTTTCTGTACTCCATACCCACAACATGTATTTCCATTTGTGATTTGCACATCTTTTTCTGAGTGTCTACAGATCTTATTCAGAGAGCAAGCACAATATCATCCTTTGGAAATCTTCAGATATTAGTCATATTGTTACTGTTGTTATTATGACTATAATCTGGAACCCGCCATTTACAAACAAGAATATCTAGAAGACTATTGTCTGTAGAGGATCCTTCTGACCTTTAGACTCTATAGGATATCATCCGTAACAGTGGTAGACACTTTTGGTGAGCATCTATCATTGTTTTTTGTCTTGATTATGTAAGGGTCAAATTGTAGACATTTTAAGATAATAATTAAATTTAATTTAATAATTTCAATTAATTAGTTAATTAATTGATAATTAAACAATTCTGTCCTTTCAAGAAAAATTTAGAGACAGAAGCATTCTTAAATTAAATTGGATTTAATTCTATAAGTATTTATGAAAAGCCTATTAAATGTCAGGCATTGTGCTAAGCAATGAGAATACAAAAAGAAGCAAAAGATATCTCTGCCCTCTTGTTCAGCTCTCTCCTTTGAAAAGGGAGGAAACTCAGGTTCAGAGAGGTGAAATGACAACCAATTAATTAAAGCTAGGACTAGAACCCAGAAATTCTGACTCCCAATCTTGAGCTATTTTCACTGTATCATATAGCTTCTGTGGATTCAAACATGTCCAGGAACGGTTTAAAGAAAATAGAAGTTACAACTCAATCATCAGAACAATTAATGTGATCTAAGTAGAAAGCCATTGCTGCTTGAAGAGCTTCGGCAAATGTGAGAAATCAATTCTTCCTCAGTAAATGGAAGTTAAAGAGCTTGAAAACATTGCGCAGTAGGAAAACAAGCAGGAAGCCATCCTTTCAGCATTTGGAGCAATTTGAATTTTGTCAATCTGCTGGCCCGATTAAAACAGACGAATGCTTCATTTGTGGGTTTCTGGGTTTTTTTATTTTTTGGCTTCTCGTAAAACATTTACTATTAGAATTTGTTTTTCTGCTCTATAAGCCTCCATTTTTGTTCTTTCTTTATCAACAAGGATCAAGCCTCTAATTAGAGTCCAAAAATGATTCCTTTTCAAATGAAAAGCATTTTGCAAAAAGGCATTGAAAAGAATGTGCCTAAACACTGATACATTTTCTAATTAGCTTTTTCAGAGATGCTGGCTGTATAATTGGAGTATATTCCAACAGATTCAAAGGAAAAGCTTCCTTCTTTAAAAGAAATGATATCTTTTAGACTAGATGTTGAAACTGCTTTTATCCTAATTATTTCTTCTTAGAAATGAGCTATCAAAATTAAATGGAAGATTAGCTGTGGTGTTGATGCTGTTTTTGTTATTAGACCTATTGCTGACCCTTTCTTTTTACCTGAGGCTGTTTATAATTTAGGCTATGATCCAATAAGGTATTATGAGATAAACAGAGTCAGGGCTTTCCCAAAAGAGACAAAGAGCCCCTTAAAGATTATGTGGAGACTATTTTTCTTAGATTCCAAATGAAAACAGTTTCTTACCAATAATTGTTCACATTTATGTAGCAAAGGCAGTTGGTGATGCAGTGGAAATTGTACTGTGCCTGCAGTCAGAAAAAAATGACTTCAAATTTGACCTCAGACATTACTAGTTGTGTGTGACCCAAGGCAAGCCATTTAACTTTTTTAAAATTTAGTTTCCTCAACTGTAAAATAGGGATAATAATAAGTATGCAGAGTATATTTTTACATATATATATATATATATATATATATATATATATATATATATATATACCTAAACACAGACACAAATATACATATTACATATGTATTTTATACTTTATACTTCAACATATTATTTTTGAGTTGATGTTTTACATTCCAGACAGCAAACAACACTTAGAACACTGATTGATGGCACATGTGTAGTCCTACTAAAAGTTTACCTTGTTTACATGTACTATTCAATTATTACTCTGTATTCTCAATCCATTAGAGCAAATTCAGATGTTAGTTTAATCTTTAAAAAGATTTTTACCTTTGTTTACTTTGAAAAACTAAACAAGTTTTTGGGAAGTTTTCCTTGAAAATTGCCAGTTGTTTTGGCTATTGTTTCTTACACATCCCATAGTTTGCAAAACCCTGGATTGAGATAATTAGAAACAGGTTTCAGAGATTACTAAAGCCTAGATACTGGTGAAAGAGGAGATTGTTTGCCTCCATTGTTACCTAGGCTTAATCACACGTGCAGCCTCAATCAGACTAAGACCTGTTGAAGATCTTAGTTTAAAAAGCCCAAGGTCTCCCATTGCATCCAGAATGATCTCTAGTCATCCTTATTTACATATGGCTATTGGACTCAGAGGGATCTTGAGGGGAAAGTGAGGCAGGTGAGCTTGCACAGCCCTCCCTTACTTAAATCCAATTCACTTGCATGTCATGGCATCCCCGTACTGATGTCATGGTGCATTTTGAGAATGAAGAACAAACAATAACATGGAATAATAGTAGTACTGACCTTACAAGATTATTGTAAGGATCAAATAAGATATATATTTTTTTAAGCACAGAACAATTCCTGGGACAAAATAAAACCTATATAAAAATGCTTACTCCCTTTCTTTTCTACTTGAAAGTCTTAAAATTGTTTTTTTCCTAATATCCCCATGAGTTAACTAGTGTTAATTTTGGAGAAGATATCTTACTCATGGTCTTCCATGCAATGAGTCAAAATTAGAACTTAAAAACTAGTGTTCTTAACAATATACCATATTGACTCTTAAAAGCTGGGCTCCTAAACTTTCTTCTGCATGGACCACTTGGGAGCTCCAAAGTTATTTACTTCAACTACACCTGATTTGATTAATGCCCTCCTAAGCCTTCTCTTCTGAATCCAGCCTACAACTTGTCATTTCCTGTTTTGGGCAGAGAAAAATATGATATATTTCTGGGGTGCATGATGTACAGGACAAAGAACAAAGCCAGAGTGGCAGGTATAAACTTGTTCCATGAGGAATTAATTCATGTTGCATTTATAAAATTCTTGTGTATTGGGTGCTGAAGAATATACAAAGCTTATAAAAGGTATATTCCCTCTGTCCATGGAGCTTAGCTTCTTAGTAAGATATTGTGCCAAGTGTTTTATGAGATGGTGACCAAGGTGCTTTATTTTGGACAAGTAAAATACTCTGTAATTTACCCTGTAAAATAAAGGTATTGAATTAGATAGTATCTCAGGTCCCATAAGGCTTTAAAATTCTGATATGGGGGACTGAATGTATCATAAAGGACCCTCATTTTTCTTAAATTCAAGTGAATACATTGTGTATGGTAAAATCATAATTCAACTCATTCCCACTTTCTTAGTCTTGCTCATCTTCCCAGTATGGAGTGTCCAGGGAGGACTCTGCTGAGAAGACTTGGTGTCCACTTGTCATGTAATTCTTCCCTATGGCTCCAAGAAGCTGCAGCATGTACAGTGACCACATCTTGGGAAAACTTTCTTGGCAGATCGGTTAAACAGGTTTGAAGGGAACCCCTAGGCCTCAAAATCCATTGGTGAGTTGGGGGATGTCTACCCCAGCATGGAGATTTCTCCTGGTAGAATGGGTGGATGAGAACATTGATCCAATGACTGACATGATGACTGACTGATATGAAACATTTACTAAATGATAAGGAGAGACTATGAATAGTTATAACATTTACATATTTGAAGGAAAAGGCAGGAATAATTATATATATATGTATATATACATATATATATACACACACACACACAGTAGAAAGAGGAAGCCAAAAAAATCTTAACATTTACTCAAGAAGAATTGAAATATAATAGTTCATCTATAAACCAGAATCAAACTTACCCACAAATTCACACTATGCCTATGGGGTAGAGTAGGAACATGAAAATCTTGCAAGGTGGCACATAAACAGACAAATCCAAGTTCCCAGGGCAATTTATGACTCTATACAGCTGGTCTTTTTTGATGTCCTAGGTCTCTTTAGAGAACACTCTGAACCATGTGTTAACTACTGGGAAAAAAAGCCACTTTTTTGCCATCTGTTCCCTGTTCTCACAGCTCTCCTGCTGGGAAAAAAGCCCCCTTTTCCCTGCTATTGGGTTATGAAACAGTGACAAATTCTTTTAGCACATAGCTACCCTTGGTAGAGTGTTGAAGAAATGTTATGATCTTTCAGTTCCCTTAAGGTGGGGAACTAGCAAAGTCCTCAAATCTGTTCTGGGGCTTTAAGGAATTTCTCCCTGTGAAATTGTACATAACAATAGGGTCAGATAGACAAGTTCTTTTAGTAGCTGGAGGCTTCTGCTTTGTCTAATCAGCTTTCAGGAAAGCTAAGCCTCTTTTCACAACAAAACAAATAGAAATCCTGTCTTTTCTCCAGTTTTTTCCTCTCTCCTACTGTGAGATAGAGGGTATCAAGTTTCAATTCTCTTAGTCTGAAGCCCCCAGAATTCTCCATAACACAAGATTCAATTTTCTTCCAATGAACTTCCAGCATGTAAAGAGCCTACTAAGCTTCAATGGGCCAACATTGCTTCAGTCATTGATCTTTCTTCAAATACTTAAAATACTCAGTTGAGTACCAATTTACTTTATGTATCTCCTTAATATTTTTATCTGAAGGTCTGAATTTCTTTTTAAGTGTATTTTTTATTCATTTTCTTCCTATAGATATACCTTTTCTGCTCTTTTAAGTAACAGAACGTCCACTCATTAAAGGGACAGAGTCTTACGTTTGTATGCTGTATTTAGCAGAGTTACTAACATGAAACAAGAAATTAATAAATTATTGTTGATTGATTGATAACCTTATAGGTTTCACTTTGAAATGATACTCTGTTCCAGAAGACATTTAAGAATGTGAAGGATTCATTTTCATTTTGATTTTATAAAGAGCATTCTGTTCTGGTTACTTTATATTCTCCATCATTACATAGAACCCAGGTTCTTCCTTCACATGTGAATGTCACCATTACTTTCAGGCACACTGTAGGTGTGGGTCAACATCCACTCAAAACCATTATTCATGAACTACCAGGATGCATTTCTTTAGCCACTAAAGCAGAAGATGCATTGGTTCAGTGTAAGATATTTAATTAAATAGCACTGAAAGATAACTGACAAGAAACATTTCCTTTATATTTATTGTATTAAACATGCTATGATTATCAGACCACCAAAAAAAGGGGAGGGAGAACATGCAAAGTATACATTAATATAGAACATACATGTTGAGGTGCATACATAAGCAATACATATGTATGTGAATCTGGGTCAAATAAGATCTCTACTGCTGGAGAGTTATTGATGTTCTTGGAGCAAGTCTTTTGCTCTTCCTTTTTCAGATTACCTTCTAACTAATCTGTATATATCTTGTATGTATCTAGTTATTTACATGTTATCACCTATATTAGAATGCATCTTCCTTGAAAGCAGAGCCTGTTTTTTGCCTTTCTCTGTTTATCCAACATTTTTACAGTATCTGACCCATATTAGTGATTAATAAATGTTCTTATACACTGATCAATCACTCACTTAGACAACTCCAAAGCTCTTGGCTGCCTCTCTAGAATTTATTCCTGCTGCTTCTTTGGGACCTCTACTACCAAGTCCTCTCTACTACCATCTGTTTGAGTTCCATTCCTTTGTAGCTTCTCCCTGTGGGGAGAGTTTTTTCAGACACAATTCAGTGTTATGCAAATATCCAGGAAGCCAGTTAGTGAAATGTAATAGAATCCCTCAGGCTAAGACCAATTCTATTCTTTGTACTGTTTTACTTCTTCTTATATTCCAGGTCCCTCTTCCAAATCTCTTATCTGACTTATAGTTAGAAAATTACCTTCAACTCTTCTCTTTTTCTGATCAACTTCTCTTTAAAACATCCCATAAACTTTAAATTAGCAAAACTGCAAAAATCTATGTGGAACAAAGATGATAAGGTTGTTTGCAGCTTCCATAATGCCAGGCAAATAAATATAGGACAATGCCAAAAAGGCTAGGTGGAGCTAGTAGACAAAATGATTTCTGCTCTAATTACTTTGTTTTGCATCCTGTAACAAAATTGCTGGTGTCCTAGAATTAAGTGTTTCTTGTAAGTTTGTCCAGGCACCTGGACAATTTAAAGCAAATCCCAAGATTTTACTTTTACTCTATCATTTTATTAAATTTAATATCTTAGTTGCCACTGAAGCACTTCTATTTTGCAAAAGCTTGTTTGGTTAATTTTGTTTGCATTTCCTTTCTCATGAAGGTAGAGCATGCTATCCCCATTTATTGGATAATAAAATCAAAATGAAAGCAAGACATAATATCTCTAGCACCCAATAGATACTGAAGTCTTTCTGTTGCTACTGAAGAATTTAGTATTAGTGGCTTGAATTTTTTTCTTCTTAAAAAATATTTCTGATACCTTGAGAAAATACTGTGCTAAGGGTAATGAGTGAGCTATTCACCTGGATAGTCTTCTGAAGATGATGTGTTAGTTTTCTTTAGCTTAATTGTTTTCTTTTAAGGTTGAATGGGAAGGGATTTTTATCTTATGCCCCCAGCTCACCTGTCAGGTCCTACCCATCTTTGAAAAACTAGCTCAGTTGCTATATTCTCAACTAACCCTTCTTTTAAAAATGAATTGGAAAACATGAAGAATAAGCAATTCAATTTACAAAAGAGAACAGACAAAAGGGATATATATCACAATGCGACTTTTTGTTTCAAGTAGTTTGCTTTTATTAAAAAAGTATATATCAAATTTGATAGTAAAAAAAATTGTTCAGCTTATCTGTGTCTATTTCGAAATCTCCATGTGCTATATTTTGTGTGTGTTTAATGTTATTTAATATATTCAAAGTTACTTAATTTTCTATTTTTCCTGAGTTACATGTAAAAACAATTTTTAATATTCATTTTTTAAAACTCTGAGTTCCAAATTTTCTCCCTTTCTCTCCTCTCCCAGATCCCCATTGAGAAGGCAGGCAATTTAACATAGGTTATAGGTATGCAGTCATGCAAAACATTTATGAAACAGTCATGTTATGAAAGAAAACATAAACTAAAAAAAGAACTTCAAGAAAAATAAAGTTTAAAAAGTATGCTTAATAAAAAGTCTGTAGTTGGACACTATCAGTTCTTTTTCTGGAGATGGATAGCCTTTTTCATAGCTAAGTCATTTACAGATGATCATCTTACAACATTGTTTTGTTTTCTACATAGTACATTGCACTTTGTATCAGCTCATGAAGTCTTTCCAGGTTTTTCTGTGAGCATCCTTCTCATTATTTCTTATAATACAATAGTATTCCATCATAACCACATGCCACAATTTATTTACTCCTTGCTCAATTGATGGGCATCACCTCAATTTCCAATCCTTTATTACCAAAAAAGAAGTGCTATAAATATTTTGTACAGATAGAACTCTTTCATTTTTTTAAAATCCCTTTTGGGATACAGACCTAGTAGTATTTTTTTTTTGTTTGTTTTTGTTTTTTGGTCAAAGGGTATGTTTGGTTTTATAGGTCTTTGGGAATAGTTTCAAACTGCTCTAAAGAATGATTAAACCAAGGCCAGTTCCAATGGTTTTGTGATAAAGAGAGCCATCTACACCCAGAGAGAGGACTGTGGGGACTGAGTATAGATCCTAACACAGCATTTTCACCTTTTTTTGTTGTTGTTTGCTTGCATTTTGCTTTCTTTTTCATTTTTTTTCTTTTTGATCTGATATTTTTTCTTGTGCACCATAATTGTAGTGCACAGAATAATGGCACATGTTTAACATATTGGATTACTTGCCATTTAGAGGAGGGGATGAGAGGAAGGGATGAAAAAATTTTGGAACACTAGGTTTTGCAAAGTTGAATGTTAAAAATGATCTATGCATAAATTTTGAAAATAAACAGGTTTTACTTAAAAAAAAGAATGATTGAATCAGTTCACAATTCCACTAACAGTTAATTAATGCTGAATTTTCCCCACATCTTTTCTATCATTTGTTATTTTCCTTTTCTGTCTTATAAGCCAATTGAATAGGTATGAGGTAGTACCCCAGATTTGTTTTAATTTGTATTTTTCCAAACAATAGTGAATTAGAGCATTTTTTCATATGGCTATAGATGATTTTGATTACTTCATTTGAAGGTTGTTTGTATCTTTTAGTAACTTCTCAATTGAGGAATGAATTTTTTTTTTTTTTATGTTCTCTATATGTCTGAGAAATAAGGGCTTTATCAGATAAACATTTCAAAATTTTTTTTCCCACAATTGCTATTGCTAACTGTATTTCACTCCCCCTCCATTTATTCTATTTTCTCTCTGTACTTCCTCAAAAGTATTTTGCTTCTGACTACTCCTTCCGGAATCTGCTCTCCCTTCTATCACCCTCACCCCTCCTCTTATTCCCATCTCCTCCTACTTTCCCGTAGGGTAAGATAGAGTTCTAATCCCAATTGAGAGAGAGAGAGAGAGAGAGAGAGAGTGTGTGTGTGTACACATACACATGTATATGTATGTGTATACATACATACACCTATATATGTATAATATACATATATATATGTATCCAAGCCATATACAGACACATTCCCTACTTCCCCCATATTTCCCTCCACTATAAAACCTTTCTCTTGCCTCTTTTATGTGAGAAAATTTACCCTATTCTACTTCTATTTCTATTTCTCCCAGTACATTCCTCTCCTATCCTTTAATTAAATCAGATGTCATCCCTTCATATTCAACGTACATTTGTGCCCTCTTTCTATGTATGCTTCTTTTAATTGTGTGCTGAGAGCTATGGAAGCTATAGAAGCTGCTGCTTACTCAATGGCTCCCAAGGCTCTAATCCTGGTTTTCTGGGACTAGGTTTCTGTTGGAATGGTCTGTGCTGGATTGTGCTCCATTCTCATCCAGGTGTGACAAACCTTTACTGTCAATCTTCTAAGCTGTATTTGGTGTGTGTGGTCTGAGAGGTCTGGAAACTGCTACTGCTGCCATTGATAAAGTCATCCCAAGACCTGCTCCTGGTTTGCTGGCACAACCTGTGCTCCACTCTTACCCTAGTATTATAAATCTTTCTTGTTGAGCTTCTAAATTATATTGTGCAGGAAAATTGTTTCATTTGGTGAATTTGAATTTCCTTAGAATAAGTTTTTAAAGGTATTTAGAGGAGTTTGGAGGAGACCTCAGAGGAGAACCTGCATTTTTTATACCATCTTGGCTCTGACCTTTCTTGAATATTTTTAAAAAAATCCTTCCTCCTTCCTTCCCTCCTTCTCTTCCTTCCCTTCCTTCCTTCCTTCTTTCCCTTCCTTTCTTCCTTCCCTTCCTCCCTCCCTTCCCTTCCTTCCCTCTTTCCCTCCTTTCCTCCCTTCCCTTCCCTTCCCTTCTCTTCTCTTCCTCCCTCCCTCCCTTCCCTTCCTTTCCTCCCTCCCTCCTTCCCTTCCCTTCCTTCCCTCTCTCCCTCCCTCTCTCTTTCCTTCCCTCTCTCTTTCTCCTTTTTCTCTTCTTCCTCCTTTTTCTTCTTCTTCTCATCCCCATTACCCTCTTCCCTCAAGTACAAGCCTTATGAAACCTTTCCTTGTTCTTGCTCTCCATCCTAAAAATTCCACTGAATTCCTGTAGTACTCTGTATAAAACATATCTCAATCTTACAATATACTTTGTATTATGGTTCCCCAATTGGACTGCAAAGTCACAATAGAAAGAGCATTGAGTCTGGAAATATGAAAACTTGAATTCAAATCAAGCCTTAGGCACTTGTTAGATATGGGACTCAGGACAGTCACTTCACTTCTGTTTGGTTCAGTTTCCTCCACTGTAAAATAGTAATAACACCTATCTTGGAGGGTTGTTGTGAGGGACAAATAAGAACTATATGTAAAGTGCTCAGCACAGTGCCTAGCACATAGAGGTAGTATATCAGTGCTTATTCCTCTCTTCTTCCCTTTCCATTTCTTTCAATACTTTGAACATTGTAAATGATTTGTAAATGTTTATTGAATGAACGCTTGCTTCATCATGATTCACATAGAGACATGCAATGTGTGCTGGGATAGAAGGAACCCTGGCTCAACTCACCTTGTCTTGAAGGTTTTTGAAAGGCAGATAGCCACTAATGCATTAAAAAATCTATCATGTAAATTTAATTTGCTAAATAGCTTATGAATAAATGGCCCTAACCACATTCTAATTAATTTTTTTAATGGCATAAATTGGGTGATGGTGGTCATTGGGAGGAAAATTTAGACCTGGGTTAGAAAACTATTGACATCCTGCCCCAGGAACCTAGATGTTTTCTTCTAGCACTCCTGCTCCTTACAACTGATAAATGTTTTTGGCTCACCCATGAGCACAGGGAGAGCATCAATCACTTTGGCCTTTTGACATTCTGACCTCTAAAGGTCAGAGTTAACATTTTAATTTAGCACTTGGGCATTCAAATTCCTTCCTTCCATTTGATATGGCTGGAGTGTTGTTCTTGAGAGGACCAAAACACACGTTAGTTGAACCTGTCAGAGTGACAGATAAAACTCGAACTGCCTTCAGAATGATGTTGCTGGTACTTTGCCAGTTGTGTCCAGGGGAAGCCGCATTTCACATTATGCTGTGTGTTCTTCCATCTCATCATCTTGGAGATGGAAATATACAAATGAAGATATAAGAAAAACTTAGAGCCTTGTCTTTGGAGGTAAGAAAACCCAGGAGAGGAAGCAGCTGATTTAAAAGAGATCTAACTTTGAAGCTTTCATTTCAGTTAGAATTTATGAACTTAGAAAGATAGGGGAATGAATACATAGTGTGCTTTACATTCTGAACTCCCTCAGTGGTACAGACACTAAATTTCCAGGACACTTTTGGTATAATGGAAACCCTGGAACTTTCCTGGGAGAGATATGAAATAGCATGGAAAAATGGCCTCAAGTAGTCTATGGAACCAACACAGAGCAAATGATGATGACTCTGAGGTCATTGTCAGGGAAAAGATGCAGAATTTTTACTATCAGTGAACTCTAATGAGTATCTGGGATTACAGAAAAGGATGGAAGATAAATACAAAAATCACTGTAGGACTGTTGAAACTTTTGCAGGATGAACCCGGGGGTAGTGTTCTATGACAAGTTATTTTATCTGGTCTTTTAATATTGTGATTGTATTTGACTATTGTGTTGATGAGTTAGGATACCAAAGGATACAATTGCTATTCCAGTTTAGATATAAAACACAGTAGGGATAGAGGATTTATACCCCCTAGGCGCATTTTGAAAATCATGCCCACTGTGTATCAAAGTTCACAGGAAACTTTTGGTTTTTATTTAAAACATGTCTGAAATATTTACATGTTTGAAAGCAGGAACTTCTGGCATTTAAAATATAAAAGATAACATTAAAATATATCATTGTTCCCAAACAAAAATTTAATTATTCTAAAGCAGTTGCTATAATGAGGGTACCTAAAGTGCCAATAAACCTTATTCTGCATAACTTGATCTCAATGTCAAACATAATGTGAATTAAACTGTAAGGCAACACAGAAGAGGATGGTGCAGTGTTGTAAACAGTTTCATCTTACAGTAAGGGGAACTAAGTAATGGAAGTAAAAACTATACCTATCAAAAGTTTGGTATGAGACTCAAAGAGTGTTCTGGTCAATATTTAACAATTGTTTTCTCATTCAAATATACTTCACACACTTTTAAGTTCAATATTTTTATCCATTGCTTATTTTATTTTTCCCTCCTTCCCTCTTTCCCTTCCTCTCTCCTTCTTCTCCTTCCTTCCTTCCTTCCTTCCTTCCTTCCTTCCTTCCTTCCTTCCTTCCTTCCTTCCTTCCTTCCTTCCTTCCTTCCTTCCTTCCTTCCTTCCTTCCTTCCTTCCCCCAGCAGAGGCTGATGACTAGTTGATGAACTTTTTGTAGATAAATAATTTGTAAACTTGTATAGACTTTGAAGTAGATTGCTTTTGAACTCTAAGATTGAATGATTCTGTGATTTTGTGATTATGAAGATAATGTTGAGAAGAGTGACTGGCCCAAACCAAGGATATATTGACGAAATATGTACTAAAGCTGAAACAATCTTGATGACATTGAGTGACCATGTTAGGAGATACTTTATGATAATACTGAGTGGAAAAATATATGAAAAAATATTATCCCCTGAAGATAGTAGGAAGGACATCAAAATATCCTTCCATATACACTCACTCACTCTCTCTCTCTCTCTCTTTCTCTCTCTTTCTCTCTCTCTCTTTTTTTTTCCTGAGGCAATTGGGGTTGAGTGACTTGCCCCAAACCAGTCACACAGCTAGGAAGTGTTAAGTGTCTGAGGCTAGATTTGAACTCAGGTCCTCCTGACCTCAGAGCTGGTGCTCTATCCACTGCGCCACCTAGTTGCCCCTATTTTCTTTTATTTATAAAATCTCTATGACAATGTTCTTTAAAAATAGCAAAGATAACTTAATTAAAATATAAGAAACAAACAGGCTTTTGTAAATGATTTTTACAGCAGGTCCTATCTTTATTTAGTGAAATAACTTATTGAAAGTTTCAAAGAATAGAAGATCCTAAAATTTCATTTTTTGTTGATTTTTTTTTAAAAAGCATGGCTAGACTAAAACAGCATTCAAAGATTTCCTCCAAACAAGAATCTTTGATGTGTATGTTAAAAATTCATTCATTTATTCAACAAATTTTTATTGTGACTACTCTTAGCAAGTACTAAGCTAAATGCCAAGGATAATGTGACAAAGTTGAAACAGTTCTTGATTTCACCAAATTCAAGTTCTATTATTTGGGTTGATGATAGAAAACAACACATCCACAGAATAGACTTTACAAGATTCTATACCAAGTGCAAGTACAAGGAGTGACTTTTTGTTAGAAACATCCAGATAGGCAGAAAACTGAAAGATGTATGATCGCCAGATGTTTTGGCGCTATCATGGATATCTCTTGTAAAGTTTTAAAGGCAAAAGGATTTCTCAAAGTTAAAGAGCTACAACTGTTAATAGAGAATATTTTAATGATTGTTTCATATACCAGAACATCATAGTATCTTCTGGGAAATTCATGACAGTTCAATAGAGAGCAGCCTATATATCTATAAGGAAAAACTAAATAGACAAAAAATGCCTATTTGGATTATTATATAGGATTGTATATCTAATCCATTGATTTGTCATAACATTACATATATCTTGGACAGGCTTAACAGATGGACCTTGAGTTGGGCCCAGAATTGAATAGGAAGGGATTTTTCTTTCCTGTAAAAAAATCCAATTTAATCCCAAATTAATTATCCCACACTAGTTCCCAGGACAAAATCTCACCTTTTAAACATTATTATTCACCTGACAATCTCATATCATTCCCTGTTTTGGAACATGGAAGTCTTTATACAATTAAAGTTATGAGTAAACCATAGGTGTGTGGTGACAAATAAGGCTACAACATATTTCTAGTGTTTATATCTATGCAAGAAGTGGGGCAGCTAGGTGACACAGTGAATAGAGTGAGGAGGCAGGAAGACTTGAGTTCAAAACTGACCTCAGACTTTACTAGTTGTGAGATCCAAGGCATGTCACTTACCCCTGTTTCCCATGGTTTCCTCATTTATAAAATGAACCAGAGAAGAAAATGGCAAGCTGCTTCAGTAACTTTGACCCCAAATGGGGGTCAGAAAGAGTTGGAAATAATTGAAAAAAGACTGAAGCAGCTAGGACAGTATATGTTCCTATAATTACTAATGACTGGAAATATCTCTGTATCCTAGGCCCAATATAGTGTCTTCATTGAAAAAGACTAAAACATTTATAAAATTATTCAAGGCATCACATGTTTTACATGTGATATAGCTATATTTGCATTTTCAATTCAAAGTGGAAAATTCCACACAAATAAAGTCAGATTTAAATAATTGGAAAAACATTAAGTGCTCTTGGATAGGCTGGGCGAATATAATAAAGATAACAATACTCCCTAAACTAATCTATTTATTTAGTGCTATACCAATCAGACTCCCAAGAAAATATTTTAATGATCTAGAAAAAAATAACAACAAAATTCATATGGAAGAACAAAAGGTCGAGAATCTCAAGGGAATTAATGAAAAAAAAAAATCAAATGAAGGTGGCCTAGTTGTACCTGATCTAAAACTATATTATAAAGCAGCAGTCACCAAAACCACTTGGTACTGGCTAAGAAATAGATTAGTTGATCAGTGCAATAGGTTAAGTTCACAAGACAAAATAGTCAATGACTATAGCAATCTAGTTTTTGACAAACCCAAAGATCCCAACTTTTGGGTTAAGAATTCATTATTTCACAAAAACTGCTGGGAAAACTGGAAATTAGTATGGCAGAAATTAGGCATGGACCCACACTTAACACTGTACACCAAGATAAAATCAAAATGGGTCCATGATTTAGGCATATAGAATGAGATTATACATAAATTAGATGAATATAGGATAGTTTACCTCTCAGACTTGTGGAGGAGGAAGGAATTTGTGACCAAAGATGAACTAAAGATCATTATTGATCACAAAATAGAAAATTTTGATTATATCAAATTAAAAAGCCTTTGTACATATAAAATTAATGCAAACAAGATTAGAAGGGAAGCAACAAACTGGGAAAGCATTTTCACAGTTAAAGGTTCTGATGAAGGCCTCATTTCCAAAATATATAGAGAATTGACTCTAATTTATAAGAAATCAAGCCATTCTCCAATTGATAAATGGTCAAAGCATATGAACAGACAATTTTCAAATGATGAAATTGAAACTATTTCTACTCATATGAAAGGGTGTTGCAAATTGCTATTGATCAGAGAAATGCAAATTAAGACAACTTTGAGATACCATTACACACCGTCAGATTGGTTAAAATGACAGGAAAAAATAATGATGAATGTTGGAGGGGATGTGGGAAAACTGGGACGCTGATGCATTGTTGGTGGAGTTGTGAACTAATCTAACCATTCTGGAGAGCAATCTGGAATTATGCCCAAAAAGTTATCAAACTGTGCATACCCTTTGGTCCAGCAGTGCTACTACTGGGCTTATACCCCAAAGAGATACTAAAAAAGGGAAAGGGACCTGTATGTGCCAAAATGTTTGTGGCAGCCCTGTTTGTAGTGGCTAGAAACTGGAAATTGAATGGATGCCCATCAATTGGAGAATGATTGGGCAAAATGTGGTATATGAATGTTACGGAATATTATTGTTTTGTAAGAAATGACCAGCAGGATGAATACAGAGAGGATTGGTGAGACTTACATGAACTGATGCTGAGTGAAATGAGCAGAACCAGGAGATCATTATATACCTCAACAACGATACTGTGTGAGGATGTATTCTGATGGAAGTGGATTTCTTCGACAAATTGAAGCTCTAACTCAGTTCCAATTGATCAATGATGGACAATGTAAACTGTTTGCATTTTTGTTTTTCTTCCTGGGTTATTTTTACCTTCTGAATCCAATTCTTCCTGTGAAACAAGAGAACTGTTTGGTTCTGCACACATATATTGTATCTAGAATATACGGTGACATATTTAACATGTATAGGACTGCTTGCCATCTGGGGGAGGGGGTGGAGGGAGGGAAGGGAAAAGTCATAACAGAAGTGAGTGTAAGGGATAATGTTGTAAAAAATTACCCCAGCATGGGTTCTGTCAATAAAAAGTTAATAAAAAAAAACAAAGTGGAAAATTGAGCTAATTATTTAAAATTTGTTGTTTAAAAATATACTCTTTGGTTTAAATATCTATATTTCAAGTATGTGTGTATGTGTGTTTTTGTGTGTGTGTTGTTTTGATTTAATTTTCCAAAATAAATTTTGGTGGTTGGACAGATATATCCTGAGTGTTCTAGTTCATGTTTTGTGTGTTCAGACACAACCAATGATTGAGTGCCTTAGATTTCCATAGTACTTATTGTTATGATAGATACATATACTCATAGGGGTATGAGAATGCCTGGATCCCAGCTGGAAGTTTTCTCTGCTACTGCTAATCTCTCACTTACCACTGATTACTGACTGCATTTACATGTTTTTCATGGATCCATTGTGTTAATTAAAGTATAATTCTTGAAGTTTTTTTACTAGTGCCTCTTTCTGGGTCCCATTAATAGAAAATTTCTGTCTGTGTCTCTGTTGAGCATACAATTAACTAAGCATTATCAGAGTGAACCTCAGCTTGGAAACTTAGCAGGCAATTGTTAGAGAGCCTAGGAAAAAAAGTCAGCAGTTCTGAAGTAGAGAAAAAAAAATGCTTTGTAGAGAAAACTCTATTAAAGTCATCAACTTTCCCTTGCTTAAGGTCAAAAAACTTACAGCATGCTGGAATAATATGATATTACAAATGAGTACGAACAGTCATCTATTTTCTTGCTTCTTGTCATGTTTATGCCTGGGGTTTTTTTATTTGATCATTGTTCTATTAATGGTCTTGAACCAATGAACAAGCTAGTGAGCCCTGTAGTACCTGCAAACCTAAAACACAAAGAGTGGAATAAAGTATATGATCTGGAGAAGGGTGTTTTTTAATTTTTTTAGATGTAGTCCATCATAGAAGGCAATTTGGCATGGCCAGCATTGATTTATGGTTGACTTAGGTGAAATCTATCAGCCAGGTAAGGGCTACCAAATTAATTCATCTCAGCAGAAGGAAGATACAGGGAGGAGGGTAGAAAAAGAACAAAATTTCTTTCTAAGGCATCTTTGCCTCCCTCGAGTTAATTAAAAGCATTTTCTTTGAGGAATATACATTGGTGGCTATTAATCTCTTGGTACTCAATGGAAACATTTTGAGTTATGCAGTGAAGGACAAAGGGAGCCTACTGTAATGACTAGAAAAGGAACTGAGAGCCAAGAAAAGTCCCTGCCTCTGAGTCCTACTGACTATCACCTTGAGCACATTCTTTTTTTAAAAATATATTTTATTTAAAAAACAGAATAAGAAAAAAAGCAAAACAGAAAAACAGAACCAAACCAAAATAAAATAAAACAAAAAATTGTCATATGTCCAGCAGAACATAAGAAGAAATATTTTTTTCTTTGTAAATTTTTCTTTTTTTTCTCTGTTGTGAAACATTTTACTTTATTCTTTTCCCTTGCCTTTCATAACCCCTACTCCCAAGCAGGCTATAGTTAAGAATATGTATACATATATATATGTATATGTGTGTGTGTGCGTATATATGTATGTATATATACATATGTATATGTGTATATGTATGTGTGTGTATACATATATATATATATATATAGTTGCGTATTTAACCCATTCCCTATGTGAGTAGGTTTTCAGAACAATGAGTCCTCCTTCCCCCCTCTAATGTCTCTATGTATATTCTTCCTCTGTATCTCAGTTGTATAACATGATTATTATATTTTTACCTCAACTCTACTCCAAACTTTCTTTTGAGCTACCCTATTGTTGATGTCAAATTTAAATATATGGTATACATTTCCCATATTAGAAAAACTATAAATTATTTGTCCATGTTGAGTTCCTACAAACTAATCTTTGATATTTGTTCTTATATATTAAATTTTCTATTGAGTTCAGGTTTGGTTGATAGAAAGTCCTCAATCTGCAAGTTCATTGAATGTCCATTTTTCTTGTTCAATATTATAGATAACTTTGTTGGATATGATATTTTTGATGGCAGGCCTAGTTCTTTTGATTATTGGTAGATACAATTCCTGGACCCACAGTCTTTTATTGTGACTGTTGATAAATCATGTATATTTTGAATTGTAGCTCCAGTGCATGTGAAATATTTTTTCTTGTTTCTTGCAAAATTTTCTCTTTGATCTGGGGGTTTCAAAATTTGGCAATAACATTCCTATGTGTTTCCCACAAAGGATCTCTTTAAGGTGGTGATCCTTCTTTGTTTGTTTGTTTGTTTTCTGTTTCTAATTTCTCCTCATATTTCTATTACTCCAGGACAGTTTTCTTGGATTATTTCTTGCAATGTTGTATCAAGATGTTGACACATGTTTGCAATGTCGTGTTCTATTTTTGATCACAAATTTCAGGCAGTCCAATTATTCTTATATTTTCTCATCTTGATCTGTTCTCCAGATCTGTCATTTTTCTTATAAGATGTTTCACATTCTATTTTTTCATTCTTTATTATCTGTTTTGTTATTTTTTGGTCTCTCATAACTTCACTGGCTTCCCCTTGACCAATCCTAATTTTCAAAGAATTATTTTGATCTTTGAGACTCTATCTTCTTTTCTAGTTGGTTGACTTTTTGCCCTATTCTTCTTGTTTTTCTTGAATGATTTTTATTTATTTATTTTAGTTATTCCTCAATGTCTTTCTTTTGATTTTTAATTTTTTTTGAGATCTTCTATAAATTCTCTCTGGGCAAGGAACCATTACTCTTTGAGGTAAAAGCTTTATTTACTTCAGTGTCCTCCTCTGAAGATGAACTCCAGTCTTCTCTAGTTCCATAGTAGGTTCTATGATGAGGTTCTTTCTTCTTTGCTGGTTCAATTATTTTTTAAATAAGAAGTATTAGTGTAAGTATCTCTAATTTGTATGTGTGAGTGTGTGAATGGCACCTCAAGCTTTATTTCAGCTCTCCCCTCTGACTTGGAACCACAAATCAAAAGCTCCCCTCTCTTGCAAATGCCTGCAGCCAGCAGCATTGCTGCCTTGATGCTTCTGCACTCACAGGTGCTGGTTCCTTCTCAATCAGGGCCGCAGTTCTGCAGTACAGTTAGGGTGGGTGTTTCTAATTGGCAGACTAAGTCTTCCTGGACTCAAACCCCAGCTCTCCAAATGGTCAGGGAAGTAAAATAGCTCAGTGGTTCCTGCTGAGGCTCCAGCCACACCCAGCTTGTCCCAGGGCTCCCCACTTGACTTTCAGGAGCTAGCCTGAAGATATTTGCACTTCACACAGGTTAATTCTGGAGCAGAAACTTTCTTCAGATCTTGAGTTGTACTTGGAGGACCCCAGTTCAGCCCCAAGTCTTGATTTTTCAGCAGTTTATGTTCTTATTGAGGCACAAATTTGTTCTATTTGTGGCGGGAATATGGAGAGCTTGAAATTTACAACCTATTCTGCCATCTTCCCAGAATCCTCAACTCTGAGCATATTCTTAACTCTCAATACTCTGAACAATTCTTAAATTATAAATTGTGGATCAAGACCCTAATCTACACTGGATTAAAGAGATGGGAAGTAGGTATTGTTGCTCACTGGGAGTTCCTGATACTAGTGAAACTACAATTCTGATTCAGAATTCAAGGACAGAAAATGATTTCTCACTTTATGTGGTAACTTTATATGGTGATTTGAACTTTATCTCAAGTAGAGAAAGAAGAATAGGATATCTAATGAAAGAAAATTAGGCAGTGAAATACTGTTATGACCTAGGTGATGGGAAGAATGTATGATACTTATAGTATAAGCAGTCAGATTATATGAAACTTTTATTGTTTGATAACAGTGCATTGTTTTAGAAGTCTATAGGATAGAAGTCTATAGGATAATAAGCCAATAGAAAGATGATCTTGTACTGTAATGGTAAAGCATCCAGAATGAGGAAGGTGAGTAGTCCCTAGTGGGCTCTGCATTCATCTGAGTATATGTGGAGTATATTTTTAGAAGTACTAATTTAGGAGGGATATTGACAGGTCTGCCCAGACAACAGCAGAGATGGTGAGGCAACTTCATATCATGATAACATATGGTGTTCAGCTAAAGGAACTAGAAAATTTTAGCACAAAGATGAAAGGATTCAACATGATATTATTGTTATTTTCAAATTATTTGAAGTACTATCATATAGAAGAGAGATTAAAATTATTATCTACATCTCTAAGTCAGGAATTCTTTTTTAAAAATTTACTAGCATTTCCTTTTTCCAATTACATGTAAAGATAGTTTTCCACGTTCATCTTTGTAAAATCTTGAGCTTGAAATTTCTTCTCTTCTTCCTTCCCTCTCCCTTACCCAAGATAACAAGAAATCTGATATTGGCTCTACATGTACAATTATGTTAAACATATTTCCACATTAATTATGTCATGAAAGAAGATTCAGAACAAAAGAAAAAAAAACATAGGAAACCCCCCTTCCCCTGAAAATGAAATTAGTATGTTTCTATGTGCATTGAGACTTCATAGTTCTTTCTGGATATGATGAGAATTTTCCATCATGGATCCAATGGAATTGTCTTGCATTACTACATGTTTAAAAAGAGCTAAATTTATCATATTAGAGCAGGCATTCTTAACCTTTTTTAGTGTCATGAACCTTTGGCAAACTGAAGAAGCCTACAGACCCTTCCTCAGAAATACATTTTTAAAGATACAAAATAAAATATATAGAATTGGGAAAAAGAGAAAAATTATATTGAAATAAATATGCCTTTTTAAATACAATTCACAGACTCTGAAATCTATCCATGGATATGTGAACCCCAGAGTAAGAGTCTCTATTCTAGAAGATAAAACTAGTACCAAATGGTGGGCATTGGAGAGATATATAATCATTGTGAGATAGAATTTCCTAAAAATTAGAGCTGTCAAAAAATGGAATAGATTTATAAGGTACCGAGTTCTCCATCACTAAAAGTATTCAAAGACAGAGTTGATAGTCACTTTCCAGAGAATTTGTAAAATGACTTCATCTGTTGAGTTGAGAATTGGACTAAATGATCTCTAAAATCCCTGTCAGTCCTAAGATATATGTTTTCTTGATTCATCATGAATATAAATCCTCATAATACTAGGTTGTTATATTTTTAAATTCTGTTGTTTTTCTTATACAAGTCAGTGTTCATTAGAATAATAAGTCTATTTACCTTTCTAATTCATTTGTAATTCATTTATTTGAGGACAAAATACCATTGTTTTATGAAGCTTATAGATTTAAGTGAATTGGAGATTTTGAGATTGATTATTCTGTAATCTATAATGTTAATTAATTTTTCATCTGAAGAGAACTCTACATTGCAGGTCAGAAAAAAAGGTAAGTTTTGCACCATGAATCTCCTTCCCTTTCATATCACTGGGAGCCTCATCATTGCTCAAATAATTAGATTGCATATTTTGGATGGAATCTTCCTGGAATTATCCAACAAATATTTACCACACTCCTACTATATCGTAGATTCCATGCAAGGTATTACAGGAAACATAAAAGTGAATAAAATATGGTCTCTGTTCATGGGAACTCCATCCACAAAAACATGAAACGTGTATTTAACTCTTAATACTTTTAACATATCAAATAAGGCTTGATTTTCTTGGAGTGGGCTCCCCTTTCAGCAAGAGAGATTGTAGTCTATAGAGTTGCTTTAGTAAGGAGTTGTTGTAGATGGTAATTATTAAAAAAAAATCGGTACCCAGTGGCTGACCTGGTTATGAGGCTATCCAAATTAAGATAGTCTATTTATCATAAAACAAATATTTTCTTGTTGCTCGGTGCACATTCAGAGTATTTTCAGCTTAATAGGATTGTAGGAGCTAGTGATTCATTGGTATGGTTTTGTATTAGTGAGAGTCATTAGATTGCTTTTCTATAAGTTTTGTATGACCCTTTTCTTAAGGACATCTAGTTCATTAAGTCTTTTCTCTGTTGTATAAGTTATACTCAAGAACAATGTTGGATAATTATAGCAATATAAAGCTTCTATCATATGATAGAGACCAACTTAGTGGTGCCAAATGTCATCAGAGCTCAGAGGAAAAATAAACTGCTTCTAGAATCAAGTAAAATTTATTAAAAGATACAGATTTTGACCCTTGGAAACTGGATAGTTTACATAGGTGAAAGGAAGAATGGAGAGCAGGAAAAGAGAGACATATTAGGTAAAAGGCACAACATGAGCAAAGTCATGGACTTAATAGCATGGATAATGGAGATCTGGGGACTGGTGGGAGAATAAACCTTTGAATAATTTCTAGGAGGGAAGATATTCTGGGAGATATGTATTACAATGCTGGTGTTTTTATTGTGTAGGACCTTGAATGACAGACTAAGGCATTTAGAATGTATTCATTAGGACATGAGAGCTGTGCTTTAGAAAGACTACCCTGACAGCAAGGGATCTTAATGTCTAGTATAAGAACTGTGTCTTGACACTAAACGTAGAAATGTTGACTGGCAGAAACAAAAGTGTTTGTCATCGAAGTAGGGTAATTAATTTGAGAGTTTTAAGACTCCAAAGAACAGGTGTTGGCTAATGCACAGAACATCAGTACTCACCGATTCTACTTCTACATCTACTTATTAATTCTATAATCTTTGCAGTCTGATTTCCTGCCACTCAATCAAATATGACCTCTATAAGTTTATTAACAATTAAATCTGAGAGCCTTATTTTACTTCTCAATCATTTAAAATTATTTTCAGATTTTGGCACTGCTGATTACCCCTTCTTCCTAAATATTATCTTTTTACTTAAAGAATGTGACCCTCTTGGGGAAGCTAGGTGGTGTAGTAGATAGAGTATGAAGTCAGAAGACCTGAGTTCAAATTTGACCTCAGACACTTAACACTTCCTTGCTGTGTGACCCTGGGCAAGTCACTTAACCCCAATTGCCTCAAAAAAAAAAAAGACCTTGTTCAATATTGCTTCACTTCCTACCTACCTGTCTACTCCTCAGTAGACTCCTCAATACTCAAATGAACTAACATTTTAATGAAAGACAAGTACATATAGAAATATGTTCATCAGAAATATAAAATTAATACATATTTATGTATATATACACATGACTTACTAGTAAGTTTTAAATAAATGCTAGCTGAATTGATTTATACCTGGGCTTGTTAATTTCTCAATCTTTCAGTGAAGTAAATAAATGAAACTTATCCATTAAAATTGAGTTTCTGCTGGAGCAATGTGTGCTCTGTTTTGAATCAAACCTGAATAAGACTTAGAAAAATGTGTATCACTGAATATGTAGTGCCACTTGATAGACTAATCCTCTCAATTTTGTTTGGGAGCATCTACCTAATTGTACTTCTTTTGCCATATCAAGCAATGCTGATCACATTTCCCCCTGAGAACCATTTTCTTCCCATTCTTCAATAAGAATTTAACAGTAGTAAGTGACCAAGAGGGTTCTCTTGACTACAGCTTCATTATGTGCACTGGAATAGCTTCCTTCTTGCACCTCTCCTGGCAGTTCTGAAGAGCATCACCATAAATAAAACTAAACTTCTCCTGACAGACTGGAGTAAATAGTCAAGTACTCACCAATCCCCTGAGTTCTGTAATCTGTATTGAGTTTCCTCTTTACCACGATGAGGTTCCACCACATTACACCCTGGCAGGTCTTAATAAATACGGATAAGTGAAAAATTGCTGTTTGGCTTTGCCATCAATAATTAAAAACTGATTTGCTGTTGGTATCTCAGTGGAGATCCTATGATGTCTTTCCCTGAGTTCTCATTCAGCTTTTTTCCATATTACAACATATGGATATTTATATGTATTAGGGCAGAGGGGAAGATGGTAAATGTTTCTGGCTAAAGATTTGTTCAGATGTCTCTAGGGGAAGAAATGCATTTGCACTTAATATTACATCAAAAAGAAAACTGGGAAGGTCTGAAAGCCATCAGAAAGGCAAGCCCAACAGGGATTCAGATTAGTTCCCCATTTTTAATTTCTCAAGTGACTTAATGTTAGCAAGTATATCGGTTGCTACAATCCTTTCTGCAGTTTGCTTTCAATAGCTGTATGTAGCAGTTTAAGGGTTGCCATCTTTTACTACTGCTATGACAATGGCATTTGACAAGCCTGAGAGTTTCCCAGGGGATTGGATTACTAAAACTTCTTAGCAATACCTGTCCCACAATGTATTATGACTTCTGGATCTGTGAAATATTATTATGGTAAAGGACCTGGGATATCAGTGAGTCCCATCTTCTCTTTTTAAGAAGAGGAGTAGTTCAGTGTGCTGGGTCTGGAGTTGGGAAGATGAGCTCAGATGCTTACTAACTATATGACACTGTGCAAGTCACTTACTCTTGTTTGTCTCAGTTTCCTCATCTGAAAAATGACATACAAAATGACACATGAAATGAAATGGCAAACCATTCTAGTATCTTTGCCGAGAAAACCCTAAATGGGCTCACATGGAGTTGGACATGACTGAAATGACCAAGTGTACTAACAGAAACTTCAAGATGATAAATGACTTCTTTAAGATCAACTAGTTAGAAGGAAAACATCTAAGTTCTTTATTCCTAGTCCAAGACTCATCTTCACTTTAATTGTGGCATGAAAGCCCCTCTCTAAAAACAGGATAGTACAGAATTCTCCTTTATAAGGAACTATGCTGCATGGACTTAGCTAAGAATTTTTGTACCTGGAGCAAGAGGCAAGAAAGATGCCCCAAAAAGTTGGGTGTGGGAAACTTATTCCTGTGAATCATCCAGTAGCTTCCAATTTAATTCTATAAGAATTTATAAAGTACCTGTAGTGTGCTGGGCCCTGTCCAAGGTCCTGGGAATACAAACACAAAACAGTCACTGCCATTAAAGGACACAGGAGATATAATGTGCCTAAAAGTTTGTAATGATGATTGGGCAGGGGAAGGAGTCTAATGATGATGAAAAGATAAAGTCTGCTCATCAGAAACAACATGAGAGATGAACATCCCCAGAGATGGAGGTGAGGAAGGAGTGCATTTCAGAAATGGGAACTTGCTCATTTACAGAGACAGAAATGGGGGATTGAATATCCAAATGGAATTAGACCATTGTGGTGTAGTATGGGAAAGGACACAATGTGAAACAAACTGGAAAAAGTCTGCTAGGCCATATTGTAATGAGGAATTTCTTTTATAGTATAGAGTCTTAAGAGTCTCTGAAAGTTCTTGACCAGCAGAGAAACATGGCAAGCCTCACAATTTAGGAAAAGATTTTGGCAGTTGTGAGGAAGATGGATTAGAGAATGGAATCTAGATATAGAAGTAAGAAATTACCAGGTATTCATATGGGAGGTATTGACAGTCTGAACTAGGGTGAATAAAAAAGGACAAATATTAGAGATGTTGGAAACATGGTAATACCTTAATATTGACTTGCTTGATTAATTAATATGAAGAATTAGGGAGAAGGGAAGACAAGTGGCATAGTTGAATAGACAGTTGGAGTTAGGAAGATCTGATTTCAAATCTGGCCTTGAACTGTTATTATTATTAACTCTTATTAGCTGTGTGATCCTGAGCAAGTCCTTAACCCTGTTTGAGTAGAATTAATGAATTTCTCTTTGGCAATAATGAGTTTAGAGTTCCTGCTGGATATCTATTTGTAAATGTCCAATAGACAGCTAATGTTTTGATACTGAATCTCGGGCAATAGATTAGGGATTACATATCTGGATCTGGATATACACCTGAAAAGTATACTAATCAAATCCGTCGGAGCTGATGATATCACCAATGTACAGACTATATATCCAACCCAATTTAATCCAATAAATATTTATTAAGTATCTACTATATTCTAGGAACTGTGCTAGATAGAAAAGAAAATCTAAGAAAGAACTTGGGGCTATTCTTATGATTAGTAGTTATAGGATTGGACAGAGATTATGATCCAGGAAAGGTATAACTGAGAAATGGTCAGATGGACAGGAGAACCAAAATATAGGAGTTTTCCAAAATTGAGGAAGGAGAGCATATATGAAAGGAGGGGTTAGGGAGCAGTATCATATGCTAAAGAGAGGTCAAGAAAGATGATATCTGAGAAAATCCAATATTATTAAGAAACCTGCGTGCTTTCAGAGCTTGTTCTGGGGGTTTGTAAGTTTTCATTACTTACAAGGTGGTATGATGGGAGAGAGGTATGATGTAGTCTCTATTTTTCTAGCTTAAGTTCTGGTTTATACCCAGGAAAGTTCTCTGTTCCCTTGCAGTTGCAAGCACCAATGTTCCTTGTAGTCCTGGAACTGTGACCAGGTTCCCTGCTTTCCTATAGTTACAAATACAAGCACTTTTTTTTTCTACCCTGGAACTATAACTTGACACTGTGTGCAGGGAATAGAGTTGCCACTTAGCATCAGCTGATTCACACCAAGCAAGGACCCCCTGAAATCTCTTTCTGACCAGTTGTCTGGCCCACTTGCCGTCTTTGGATTGAGAACTCCCGAGGCTGCTGCTGTCACTGCTGTCTCCAAATCAGACCATTGGCAGTGCTACCACATCCATGCATTCTGATCAGATCTCCATCTGGGTGCCATAGAACTCTTATGCTGAACTCCTAAGTTAGATCAGACTCTGACTCTTATTGGCTCTTCCACTTTAAAATTTGGTTTGGGGTATTGTTTTAAAGTTGTGTGGAGGGGAATGTTCAGAGAGATCAGCTGAGTTACTGTCTGTCTTATTCCACCTTGGATCTGCTTTATCTAGATCTGATATTTTGACCTATAAGGCTCATTCTTTATGTAAATAGAAATTTATTTTTCTCAATTACATATAAAGATAGTTTTCAACCTTAATTTTTATAAGGCTCTGAATCACAATTTTTTCTTCCTTTCTTCTCCTCCCCCCCCAAGATGAAAGCAATCTGATATGTTATATGTGTGCAATCATGTTAAACATATTTCCACATTAGTCATGTCTTTAAAAAAGAAACAGAAGTAAAGGAAAAAACACACACACAAAACCAAGAAAGTGAAAATAGTATGTTTTGATCTGCATTCAGACTTTATCAATTTTTTCTCTGGAGTTATATAGCATTTTCCATTGGGGTCTTTTGGAATTTTCACAGATCATGATAGTGCCGAGAAGATCTAAGTCCATCATAGTTGATTATCATATGATATTTCTATTACTATGTGCAATGTTCTTTTGGTTCTGCTCATTTTAACCCAGCCATCAATTCATGTTTTTTCATTTTTCTGACGTCTGCTAGAAAAATAGTATTCCATTACATTCATATACCACAACTTGTTCAGCCATTCCCCAGTTGATGGCCATTCTCTCACTTTCCAATTCTTTGCCACCACAAAAAGAGCTGCTAAATATTTTTGCATATGTAGTCTCCTTTCCCCTTTTTAATAATCTCTTTGGGACACAAACTAAAGAGTGGTATTGCTAGATTAAAGGGTAGGCAGTCTGGATATAGATTTGTTAAATTGCCCTTTGGGCATAGATCCAAAGTACTCTCTAGAATGGATTAGTTCACAACTCCACCAACAATGGATTAGTGTCCCAATTTTTCCATACCTTTGCCAACATTTGTCATTTTCCTTTTAGCCAACCTCTTGGTATGAGATAATACCTCAGAATTGTTTTAATTTGCATTTCTCTAATCAATAGTGATTTAGAGCATTTTATATGAGTATAGATAACTTTTGTTGCTTCTTATGAAAAGTGCTTCTTTATATCCTTTGACCATTTATCAGTTGGTGAATGACTGTATTTTTATATTTTTTGACTCAGTTCTCTATTTTAGTTTTCTATTCAGTTCTCATTTGAGAAATGAGATCTTTATCAGAGACACTTGCTATCAGGCTCATTCTTGAAGCATCCCATGATAAGCACAACTTCTTGCTGCTCCCCAGATAAAGAGAAATGGGCTCTCTGTGAGGAGAGGAGAAAAAAAAAAAGATAGCTCGGAGTGATAGCCCTCACTATATGTCATGTGCATTTCCTTAAGGAATGATGCTATTGATTTTAAAGATATGACTAGTGATAGTTATAGTTTTTCTTAGAACTCATTATTTCCCTGTTATATTATAAAATTTCAACCAAGCAGGATTTATTTCTCTTTCATTCCTAGGAATTTCAGTTGCCTATTACTAAACTCACTACTGTGCATATTAAACACTTTTCCTGTAATGATCTCCTGTAACTAATTGTACTAACAACAAAGAAACAAACAAAACTTGCACATATCAGGAAACATTTATTAAGTGCCTGCTATATGTAAAGCACTGTGCTAAGTACTGGAGATACAAATAATGAAATAATCCTTGCTCTCAATACAAGACAGATACTACTATAGCATTGTCCTGGTTAGTACAAATAATAAATCCCATGAAGTGTTCACATGTATTCAAATTTGTTCTTTTTGATGTTATAATTATGTAAAATACAGTAATTAGTTCCATTCCAATGAAAATATGTAATGTGAATTTAGATAAGATAACTACAAAGTAGCAGCAGATTCATTATTTGCATTGATTGGTATCTGGCTGTATTTATATTAACAAATTAATTGTTTCTGTATATGAACAAACAAAAAACCCAGAATTTCTTAAGGGTGAGAACTCACAGTCTGGGAATTCCCTCCACTAATGCCAATAATGATCAGTCTGTGATTTTGACAGAAATTGTCTTGGTCACATAGAGGTCATATAATTTGCCTAGGGTCTCACAACTTGTAAATGTCAGAGAAAGAATTTGAACTTAGATTTTCCTGATTACCTAGTATATTATCCATTGTATCAATTCCCTATGAATGTGTGTGTATGTGTGTGTGTGTATGTGTGTGTGTGTATGCATATGTATATATGTGTGTGGAGTATAGATGTATGAATGTATGGATAGGTGTTGATCTCAAAGATATTTGATTAATCCATCTTTTCTTGTGTGCCTCTCATGCAGGTCAGTGGAGAAAGCTTTCTTTCAATTTCTATCATAAAACTTTTGGCCTCGTTAAAATTCTGTTCCCTTTCAGAATTGTACATTGAAAACCAGATACCAACATTAAAATAAAAATAACAATAGCTGAAAATTGTCTTTTGTTTTGTTTTTGTTTTATTCATTCATTCAATGATTTAATTATGTTTTGTTTATTTCCAATTCATTTAATATTTTACTTTTTAATAGCTTGAGGAAAAAGCAAGATTAAAAAATTTATCTTTTGTAAGTTTGAAAATTCTGTATAGTACTTGCTTATGTAATAAACCAACATTCTTGAAGTTTCTATAACATTTTTGTATTCTGAACAAAACCCTTACCCACAAGTTAATTTAATAATCTAAGCAGACATGGTGATAGTAAAAACATTGTATTATAACCCATTTGGGTAATTGCTAAATTCATCTGATAGAATAATTCTGTTACTTTCAGGTAAACACATGCATCCAAAATGTTTCTGATGAATGGCTGAGAATTGTGTGCATGTATATATATATACATACACACACACACACACACACACACATACACACACATATATATATATATATATGTATATTTCCCCTATGTAGACAAGTGATTCTCAATCTTGTTGACTCACTAGCTTTTATAAGACGTAATGATGTTGAAAAAGTATCATTGAAGATATGACTTAAGCATCTAGGAGATGGCAGGGTTCATGGGACTCAGTCATCAATTCTGGCAAAGATGGATAGAGATTGGACCAGGAGACAAAAGGATCCCGGAATAAATTCATTCATTCCTGTAACATTATTTATTGACTTGGAGGTGCCCATAAAGATAGAGGCTAAAATGTTCAATTCAGTACTGCTGCCTTTAATGATCCATAGATCACTTTAGCTTATAACAAAGTATAATCAAAAGCTTGAGTCAACTTGACATGTAACACTGAGTAGAGACATGCAAAAACCTCCCTGCCTGTTCACTTGAATAATGAGGATATCCCCAGAAGTCTGAGAGACAGATTTTCAGAACTAGTCTGTCACATGGAAAGATGAGATGATGTTACAAAGGTGCAGGAGCAATAGCTTGGACTGAAAAGGCTGCAGACTAATAATGGTAAAGCCAGATATTCTATAGGACAAACCAGATACTTGTCTGGAGAGAGAAGCTGCTAGTTTGAGATGGTCAATTTTGGTGTCTAATGAATAAAGCTGTGCCTTTTGATGATATGAATGTGATTTTTTAAAAAGGGATTTGTTGAAATCAAGTTGATAAAATATTGTTGGACCAAAAGATAAGATCTTGGAATCTCAATATAAGGCCCATGCATCAATGCAAGAAGTTGTAAGTTTTTGATTGGCTTGTATTTGGATTTATTTTATAGGACTGATTTCCAGGAAAATAGAATGGTAGAAGAGATGCTTTTCTTACTTATTTAAAAAAATCTTCTTGTCTTTAAGATAAATGCCCCTAAAATGAAGTAAGAATTGCTTGGTAATATCTAAGATTAAAATCCATCACTCTTAAGTCTTTGGAACATTAGCTATTTGACTGTGCCTTTAAGATTAGCATACATTGTTGTGTGAATTTTTTTCTTTCTTTTTTTTCTTTTTTTTTTTTTGGTGACAAAGTGAGTCTATTAGCAGAATCACTTTATGTTTGTTGAATAGGTTGTTCACCCTCTTGTCAGAGATAGGATGAATCTGCAAAGGTCATATTGTTACTTCCTCTGCTTCTAACCTAGATTGATCCTCTTATTCTCAAATAGATAATCTTTATTCTGTTTTCCTTTTTTTTTTTACTCCTTTTATAAACTGTACCCAAGCTACCTTTTAAAACTTAGTATATAATACTATTTATTGTGTCTTTTTATAGAATGTATGCCCATTGCCTAATTTAGTGCCTGGCCCACAGTAGGCATTTAATAAATATTTATTGCTTGATGTAAAAAATATATCAGTCATTTTTAATCCAAAAAATATAAATTTTAATTTTAATGCAGGATGGAGAAAGGAAGGAAGAAAGAGAAAAAGGAAAGAAGACAAAGAACTAGAGTGTTAGATAAATCATTTATGGAAAATATGTATGAGAAAGAATTGTATGAAAAAGGAAAGAAGGACAGCCATCAGCATCAGTACAAGAGATAGTTCTTCTTGCCCAGGCTTAGCCCATGAAGTAGTCTTTCATATGCCTCAAATTACTGTCTGATAATACATAACCTCCATCTTGCTAACATCTCTGTTAATTATTTCCATTATTAATAAATTGAATTCTTTTAAGTGCTTTAACATTTTTTTTTTTGGCTAGAGAAGTTTATCAATCTTAGAATGACCATAGAAGTAATCTTGTCAATCTCTTCTCCCATCAATGAGTTCTTTATCCAATCTTCCTGAAAGTGGTGAGTTGGCCTCTAATTGAACATTTGAATTTATAGAGATCTTGCAACTATTTAATCAGCAATTATATCTATCATAAGCCATCAAAATCTCCTTTATCACTTTTAGAGTCTATTATGATAGTCTGCTCTTGTCCCTATGTACTGGAATTTGAAGAACTGTGCCTGCTATAAGAGTCTCAGGAAACTCACATATTGAAGCTGTTGTCATCTTTGATTGTGACAACCTGAAAAATAGGTGGGAAAATTTGATGGAAGATATAGAAAATAATAGTTCTTCCCTGTTATAGCACTTTGTACTTGGCTTATACTCTTATCTTGTTCACCTGGTCACCTATGTTCAAAAGCCTAATGTTTTTGTTTACTATTCTCCTCTGCCTCTCATAACCAGTCAATTATTCCTCTGCACTATCTTTTGCATTCACCCTTCGAGGTTCTATTCCATCATCATCATTATTCATTTGTTAGACTTTTGTAATTACTTCCTGTCTTCCATTATCTTGTCTTTCTTTCTCCAATCCATCTTTGAAAGTGCTGCCAAATTAATCCTCTTTATCACATCGCACTTCTTATCAAAACTTTTCAAATGGGTGCATCCCTGTTAAATATAAAGCCCTCTAAAAGTTAACCTCATTTTACTTTTTTCTTCTTTTAAGTTAATTTCTTTCAATGAACAAAAATTATTTTCGCTCCTCATCTCTTCCAACCCTCCACTAACTCCTCTGTCCCGCCATTCAAAAAAAGAAAAAAAAAAAAAACTTTGGCTACAAGTATGCATAGCCAATTAAAATATATTCCAACATATATGCCTTATTTTGTACCCTGAGTCCATCATCTCTCTGTTAGGAGGTAGCTAATATTCTTCATTTGATCTTTTTGAATCATGGATGATTATTGCATTGATCAGAGTTCTGTGATTCCAAAATTTTCCATGATTTAACCAATTAATTCTTAAATTCCTTCCTGAGTTCTCACATAACACTTAGATGATTCCTCTTAAATACTTTTATTTTGTCTTTCTATCTTGGCTCTAGGCATTTTCTCTGGATTTTTCCCATGTCTGGAATTATCTTCCTCCTCAACACTGTCTATTAACTACTCTGGCTACCTTTAAATTGCCATTAAATCTTAGAAAAGGAAGCCTTTTGTAAATCCCCTTAACTATAATGTCTTGTATAATTATTTTCTATTAAATTTGAATATAGATTGCTTTGTATATATTTGCATGTTATCTCTCCTTTTAGATCCTCAAGCCCGTTGAGGACAGGGATTCTTTTTTGACTCTTTTTGTATCCATATCCCTATCCCTTAATATATAGTAGGTATTTCATAAATGTTTATTGATCGATTGATCTTGTGTATGTTATATTGCCTGTGCTAGATCATAAATCTTCTAAGGTCAAAGAGTGACTTATTTATCTTTATAATTTCCAGTGCTTTGCCATGCACATAGGCTCTTAACAAATGTTTTAAAAAGTTTAACTTAGGTGGAGAGACAGGTGAAACAATTAGAGAATATTGCAGTATAATACAGTATGTTTAAAATGATATGAGAGAGACTAAGTAATATAGAAGTTTGAGGAAGGGAAGGAGGAGAGGGATCAGTGTTAGCCTGCTTGGATTTGTACTTTTGGGGGAAAAAAGATGGTGGGGGAGAAGAGAGTTTCATATTTCTAAGTCTTTTTTCCATAGGTGCCCTAAAAATGCATTTTTATAAAATGCCTTTATTCTCTTCATTCTAGAAGGAAGCACAGTTATTTGCTCAGGAAGAATAGCTAACACCCATCAAACAATAGCCACAGCCAAGCTGGGTACATCGTGCTGTTGCATATTTATAGATGCAAATAAGGCTCCAGGGTCTCTGGCACTTAGCTCAGACATTTTAAGTCCAGGTATTAAGGAGGATTCCAGCAACTTCTGGTAGATTATGTTAGCCAAGAGGGAGAAGAAAGACTGAGCAACTGGATGAATTGCTTTTCTTTATCATTTGAGCACAAACAGTCAGTTGTTCTGAAGAAGAGACTATTATTTGCTCAGACAAATGGAAATGGATGGTTCTGGTAATGGGATAGGGAAGGAGGTAGTGACCTTAAGTACAGGTGAGCCTTGAGAGCCAAGGGGCTCAAAGGTTCCTTGTTTATTGGTTCTCCAAGAGTTCAAAAATGTTGAATAGAGAAGAGTCCATTTCTATAGCAAATTGGGGTTTCTCTGAACATCCTCCTAATCTTTTCCCTAGTCAATCAGATTTAATATTTTTGAATAGAGGTCCCAGTTGTTTGTACATATCAAATACTTAATAACTGTAGGTAAAATTGAATTAAATTGAATTGGAGTAATAGTCCTTTTTAAAGTGAAAACAGCATGGTTCCACACTGATTCCATACCAATATCTCACTTGTTTTAACTGAAAGAATAAAGGTAGCTTCTGAAATTCAATAAATCATTTATTGTTATAGAAAATAGTTGACAAAATGATTCAAAACTACCATTTACACACATATGTATACTTCCATACCTACATATAGTCACGTAATATTCCTTCCTGCTCCTAAATTGAAGTAACAGATTTGATACTTGCTTCTGCTGTTGGGCACCTCGGAAATAAACTCTTTCAGGTCTCTGAGGTGCTGTTTATCAAAGTTATTACAACAGCCTCTCCAGTGGCCTTCCTGCTATGGGCTCTTGACCCTCTACTCCATCAAAATTATTAGAAAGCTCATTCCTTAAGAATTTTAAGGTAAAGAATGGAAGAAGTCTTTTCAAGCAAATAGAATTGTGGAATGATTGAGCTGGAGGAGACATTACAGATGACTGAGTCTGACCTATTCATATTATAGTATATAAGAAAACTGGGATTCAAAAAGGCCTTGTTCAAGGTCAATTTGATGTACTAGAAAAAGTCCTGATTTTGGAGTGAGAATTGCTGGGTTCCACTTGTCATGTGTTACCTCATGGTTCTGGACAAATCATTCAACCTTCCTGAGCCTCAAATTCCATATTTATAAAACAAATGGAACAGACTGGAAATCTTTGAGATCCCTTTTGGCTCTTAATCTAAGAACCTATGAAGGCCAGGAAGCTAGTTGCTCTCCTAATTCTCAGTTGAATTCTCTTTAAACTATGCCATTGCTGCAACTCTAATAAGAGGTTTCCCCAAATGATATGGACATTACATTGACTTGTAGCACCAAGTAAAGATGTGCAAAAAACTCCTTTGTAGTTATCCCAAGATTGATAAATTCCTCTAGCAAAAAGGAATTAAAAGCAATTAGAAGAAAAAAGCAACTTATTAGAAATTGAAATTATTAACAGAGATGTTAACAGGATGGAGGTTATGTATTGTCTGAGAGTATTTTGAAATGCTATATGAAAAACTAATTCATGAGCTAAGTCTGGATAAGACCTTGTGCTCTATATGTCACCAATGGATCCATGACTTCTTCAGGGTGACCACCTCTTCCATTGGTGCTGATGGATATTCCTCCTTCTCTTTCCCTCCTGTACAATTCTTTCTCATATTTCTTTCTTTCCCATAAATCTTTTATAGATAATTAGTTCTCCATCATTGGAGGTATTTAAATTGAGACTGTCAGGGATTCTATAGGTAGCTGACTAAATGGAGGATTTACTAAGCACTTACTAGACACCACATTATGCACTGGAACAAATAATACAAAAGATACTACCTACTTTCAAGAAGCTTTTATTCTAATAAGGAAGACACTGTAGAAGGAAGCTATAAAAGGGACAGGGTATTCACAAAGGCATAAAGTAGCTGATGAAGCAATGTAGCAGTCTAGAGAGGGAATAGGAACTGAAAGGTAAAAGAGATTCTTTTACCAATGGAGAAGAAGCCATATCAGATGACATCCAAGGTCTCTTCCATCCTGGAGTCTGGGCTTCTGTGCAGCAAAATGTTTGCTCATACTGCATTAGATTCCCTAGAGCTATAACCAAATTCATTTCACTGTTTATATTCCATATTTTAATAACAAAAAGCAAGTTCCATACTGAAGCATCTGGCAGTCAGCCTGTGCTGAGGATTCCTGTTTCAAGGTTCATGAAGCACAGAGTTTGGTACCAGAGGGGGTGTCTGGGGACAAAGCCAGGTAAAAAGTGAACGTGCTTCTAAAAGTAGCTACCTAATGAGGCCATGTGAAGTGATTTCTGCCAACCTGAATTGGAGCCTGAGTGTTCCCTCTAATGGGTCTGAGAATACTGTGTGGTCAGACTGGTTAATACCAATCATTTACATTGCAATGTTCTCTAAAACCAAGATTTCCTCCCCTCCACCCCCAACTATTCCTTGTAATTGCAGAGCAAGGACAAAATTAATCAAGTGTGCATTTTTATTGCTGGTCGGCATAGCCTATAGACAATTTCTATGGAGAGATTAAAAAATATTCCCATGAGGAGAAAAATGGCACAGAGCAATTTTATCTCCTCATTTCGGCTATAGTCCTTAGGATCTTCAAAGCTAAGTAGAATCCTGAGTCAGAATTGCCATGGACATGAATATGCTTTCTCCAAATTCACTAACCATAGATGTCATGATGTAGTAGTTTTTGGGAGAATTCATGGCAAATTCTTGGGAAGGAAGGACAAAGATTCTGGGCAAGGGGTCAAGAGTTTGAGGATTCAGGATTCATTCACTATCTTGATGCCATGCATATTTTACAGAGTTGAACATTTATGTTCTGTTTTTCTCTCCAGAGATTCCATTAGCTGTTTTCCAGAGACACTATTGCATCTGCTGCTGGAATAGCAGAATAGGGACCTTCCAAGTGGATCACAAAGTTATGTGATTATCTAGTACAACCCTCATTTAAATTAGATGTACAAACCAATTCTCAAAGAAGTTCAAGGACTTTATTAAGACAGATATCAAGTAGTAGTCATGAGTTTCAAAAGTAGGTCCCATAACTCCAATCCTCTTCCCATGATACCATACCATACTTTCATAATACCCTACTGAGAGAATTTTGCCCTTGGGTTTTGACTGGTAAAGGATGATGATGGATGATGATCACAAAGATATAGGAAATCCTTAATCTGTTCCATTCTGGGTGTTGAAAATATTCCTGCCAAGAGTGTTTCTTTTAAGAGAAATGTGAATCTAATACTAGCCAATTTGAGAAACAGGTAATCCCACTGTGTATTTCCCTTAAATGGGCAGATATTTCTGCCCTTCCACCTTTCTCCTTTGGTCTACTGAAAGGAGTAGTTCATTTTGTTTTAGCTGATTGAAGTTTAGCATTTCACTGGAGGCATAGTAAAGAGTTGAGGTCTCTGTGGAGATCCCTACAACAGGAATCTGTGTGTAATCCACCATTAAACCATTTACTCTTCTTTTCCTTATCTCTGTATTAAACCCACTGCTAACTCTCCAATTGAGAGGAGAAAAGGGGAATGACAGTAAAGAATCATTACAGAAGAGGAAAAGAAACAAATGATTCCTGCTTTGCCTTAATTCTTCTTCCTTTTCTCTGACCCTTAATTTGGACACTGGCTCTCCCTATTAAGTGTATAAATTGGATTAATGATTTGATATCAGCCGAGGAGAGGACATAAAGCACTAGGAAGATAGCTTTGGAAAGATGACACATTGTTATTAGTGGGAAGGGGTGGAAGTATTTAACATTTATATAGTTCTTCATTTGCACTGTTAGTTCTGATAGGTTATTCACACACCCATTATAATCCTAATGGTCATTTTGTGCTCTCTCATTTGTCAGGCTGTGTGTATTTATTACAATTAAATGTTTGTAATACTAAGTGAAATTAATGCTCATGAAGTATTCAGATGCCAGCCCTGGATAGTTTGGTGTTTAATTTATTCATAGAATAGTTACTCATATGCTAAGGAATCTGGGCTTCTTCCATAGTTCAGTAGGTTGACATGGGGCTCTTGAGCTTTGATTCAAAGTCCCTGTGAACACTGGAAGTATTTGTTAAGAGCCAGAGATTCTAACATTCAACCCTTTACTTTGCTTATGGGGAAATGGAGAGACCAAGATCCCTAGAACCTTATATTGGTGGCAGCTATGATGAGGTTCTAGATTCCTTTGTTCTAGTTGATGGGAGCAAAATATCTGGGGCTCAAGGGTGGATGGGTCCCTGCTGTTCGGGAAGTTCTCTGAGCCTGCATACAATCTCTTCCCTGATCTTATTCCTGTCTTTTCTCACACTGAATTTATAGATGCTGGTCTTTGCATATTCCTGAGTAATGCTAATTCCTTTCTAGAAAGTCTGATATGTTTTCTGTCAACTCCTGAGTCATATATTCCTTTAGAATGTATATGGTAGAGCCAACTGTACTTTAGATCAGGGTGAAATCTAAGTTTGTGCTGATAGATTTTATGGCAGGACAAGAGTGTGGGAAGTCTGTAAACTTTAAATATTTTTTATAACTGTATGCCAATATAACTGGTTTCTTTGTAATCTGGTATATTTTACATTGTTCATTTAAAAGCATTCTGAGAAGGGGTCCATAGGTTTCATTAAAGAAAAAAAAATTGAAAACTTCTACTACAGATCCTATATTGTTAGGGTCTTCCACTGTCAGAATTCTTTATGTTACCTTTATACCATCTGATAATGAGGAATACTTTTCCTTCAGATGTTCTCCCACTTTCCCCCAAAGCTTTGCAATTCCAGAGGAACACATTGGTTTGTAAAAGCAGGCTTCCAAAGTTTATATTCTTTCATGGGTCAACTTAGAAGTCTCCTTTAGGTACTATTGATTACAGCTGAACCCAAAAAAGTGTGTGTGTGTGTGTGTGTGTGTGTGTGTGTGTGTGTGTAAGAGAAAAAACAAGACAAGAGAGGAGAGCTTTCTTATCTGAAACAATCTACCTATACCCAAATTTAATTTTAAAATGTGAATTTTTCACATGTACTAAAATTTTAAAAATAGAAATTTCCATTGGAAGAGAATCCAATGATCACATAGTTCTACTCCCATCTCATTTTGTAGATTAAGAAACTGAGGTCTGGAAAAGAAGGTTAATTCCTGAAGGTCTCAAAAATAGTGACAGAGCTGGGTCTCCCCAGTGACAGTGTGGGTCTTTATGTTCTCTGTGTATATCTTTTTGCATTACGCCAGATTCTCAGATTTTGTGCATTTACTGTTTATGGTAGACCTATTTTAATGGAACTCCTAGTAGCCAAATGAATAACAATATAATTAACTTTGGGTGTGGTGTTATTTTAAAATCCATTTACAAAAATGAGGCAATGGCTGGTTACTGACATTTTTGGTTTTGAGAACTTTCAGTGTAGGAGTAAAATATCATCTTTCTCTTAAAATCCATAAAATGAATCTTTGATGATCTTGAATTTACCTTTCTGTGTCTTTGCCGGTTTTTTTCCCACTCTGCATTCCTAAGCGCCTTATATTCTCATATTGTCCTGAGCCAATTCTGTGAGAGAACAAAGATCTGATTGATTCACACCAAAGTTTAATGGCTTAATATGCTTCTGGGAAGGGATTTATCTTTTCCAAAGGGTTGCCTCTAGAGGGCAGTACCTTTTTCTCCTAAATGAATTTCATGTGAAATAAACCATGGAAGGGAAATAATACTGGAGAGGAGTTATTTCCTGATGTTCTTCACATCACACTATGAGGCTCAGTGGGGGGACAAAAGAACAGCTTCCCCATAAAGAAAATGTAGGCTCTTAGAAATGGCCCCTCCTTTCATTTCATAGCAATATACATTTTTTCCCTTGGTATCTATCCTATTTTAATTCACATTATTATTTTTGTCATTCCTTTCCCTTTATTTCAAGCTCCTTGTGGGCATAACTAAGTCTTAAATAGTTCTGAAACCCTATATCTCTAGGATCCAGAACTATGTCCAGTACAAAATAGGGTTTCAGTAAATATCTAATTGAAATTTTAGCTCCACTCTTCCTTTTATATGAGTTGTGAAAAGTCCAGACTTTTCAGCCTCACCTCCTATTACCTGTTTGTTTTTCAGCAAAACTATACTAATTGAATACCTTCAAGTATGCTCCATGTTTTTCCAACTCTTCAACACTGACATTTCTTTCCAGTTTGAGATCCACAATCCCATGATCCCTGTAGTATACCTTCCTTCAAGTTCAAAAGACTTTTTCTGCCATATCCACAACCCACTACAAAAGCCGTCTCTTCTATTAAGCATCTTTTGATAATATCTCCTTCCCCCACAAAATAGAAGAATCCATCCTCTGTGCAGTTCTCATGCAATGTTAGAATTTGTATTATTTTTTTCTTTTGGTGCATGACTTATTTGAACTAACTATAAGTGTTTTCTTTAATTTGTTTTAAAATTTCCCTCAGTATTCAATAGAGGTCTTGAATTAATTTATTTATCCATTCATTTAATAAGCTTTTAAAAAATATCTACTATGTATAGAATGCATTGTTGTTCAGTCATTCATTTGTGTCCAATTCTTCTTGACTTGATGGAGCATAGTTTGGATTTTCTTGTAAAGATACTGGCCTGATTTGTCATTTCTTTCTCCTATGGATTAAGTGACTTGCCCAGGGTCATACAACTATTAAATGTCTGTTTTTGAATGCAGGCCTTCCTGATCTAGGCACAGAGGTCCAGTCACTGATCCATCTAGCTGTCTCATATGACACATAAAAGGCACTTAATAAGGTATATTCACATAGCAGGTGCTAAATAAAATCTTGCTGAATGGAATTTATGTGTGGTATCCAAGCATTCATATTTGGAATCAGAATGACAAAGCTAATAAGTCCTTGGAAGACAGTTTTTTTTTTTTTAAAGCATTAAGTATGTTTGGCTTTTCTTGGCCTTTTCTACAGGAGGGAAGATATTAGAGCAATAATTTTCTGAGCCTCAAAGCTATAGAATTGTTCACCATTTGTATCTGAAAACTGACAACAACTACTACAAATATCTTTCCTAGTGCTCTTCCTGGCTGGATTATTATATTTCTTAGTTTACTATGAAGCTTGTCTGTGCATGCTTTCTGGTTATCTCCAAAAGCCTTTGAACAGCCCCAAGCTTTTGCCTTCCTGTCCGTTTGCTGTATGTAAAATAAGAATGGAGCTCTGCACCACTGGATAAGATCTACATTACTATTGCTTCTGCTTCAAGAGGCACCTATATTATAGGGTCAGAAACTTGAAGAGAGTAGAGAGCTTCTCCATTCCATTTCTAATTTGAATGCTGGGGATTGTAAAAGTCTTGCTCCTTTTCACTGTAAAATGCCACTTGGGAAGGTGTGTCATTTTTAGAGTCATTCTAGCTTAATACTTCAGAGAGCTATGGTTTGTAACATTGAGTCAAATTTAATAGGTTTTTCCTTGACAGATTTAAAGTCCATCAAATCTTGAGGAAAGATCATCTGAAGGGCCTTAAGATTAACCGATTTGTCTGTCTGCAGAGGGAGGCAAGTGAAAAATTTGAGGAGAGGGGTCTCTAGCAGGTTAGAAGCTATAAATCTGTCACCTAACCTGACTCTTCAATGTACATAAAATTAGGCAAGTTTCTCTTTTTTTCTTAATGTCACTTTGAATTATGCACTCTACATTATAGATGTGTCAACTGTTCCATGGCTGGTGTCGTAGGCTTGGGAAAAGACGTCTATTGGATTAATTTCCATCTCCCTGTTCATCTGATTCAGTGCTTAGTGTGACATATATGCAGACACTAGGTTAAAAAAAATGATCAGCAATAGATAAGTGTGAACCACTTTCCATTATGCCCAATGAGATATAATTGGTGCTATCGACAATGTGTGGTGCTGAATCGATTTTCCTGTCCAGATGAAAACCTATATGACATCTTTTTTTTCCCCATCTCAACTTGTTACAGAAAGTTCTTTAAGGAAGAAAAAACATGATATTTTAATTAAAAATGACTTATTTGCATCTCTGCTGATACTTTAGAATATGAAACATGGGGTTGGTGTATAGAATCAGCACTAGAAGAATTGACTTCTAGTCCTTAAAAATGAGCGATTGAATTAAATGATATTTAAAGTCTCTTCCAGTGCCTGAATTATGTGGTCCTTTGATTCTTCATAAAGGCAGGATCCCTTAGAAAGGAGATACATGTGATAGATTTGGTCTGGATGTACAGATAGTTTAGATCTCTGAAAAAGTAAGTCTGACCTTTTTCAGGTCAGTTACAATTAGTTGTATGGCATTCTCCTAATCATTCTTGCACCTGGACCTAGCAAGGGGACCTTACCCTTCCTTTTCTTTAAGCTTCCTTTGATATGTTGTCTTCCCACATTAGAATTCAAGCTCCCTGAAGGAAGTTACTGTTGTTTTCCCCCTAAGATTTGTATTCCCACTGTTTAGCAGAGAGTAAATACTTAATAAATGCTTGTTGACCTTATTAGACTATAATGTGGACCTTCAGGAAAAATAATCTGGTTAGTTCATTCTTAGCTTCAGTTTTGAAAGTGGTATAAAGTTTTTCTCCTTAGACCAACTCTTCTTCCTGTCACTTCATCCTGATCCTGATCAAAATTGGATTAACTTTTGTTCTTGTCCTGAAATAAAAGTTCTGTATTTTCCAGTACTATAGTAAATATCCTCAACTCTAACTTCACAAAAAATAAACATCAGAGTCTATTCTGGAATTCGATTCATTTAGATTCACCAAACATTAAGCACTTACTTTGTGTTAAATACTGTGTTAGGTGCTGAGGAAAAAATGAATTGAAAATGATCCTATAGTTTTAAAAATCTAAAAAAATGAGAATTATTTTCTTAATTCAATACATATTTGCTAAATGTTTACAGTATCAAAAGTCTGAATGTGGTAGAGAAGGATAATAACAGGATAGCAATAAGGGCCCTTTTCAGGTTATGTTTGAATTTTAGTGTATTAAGCAGGAAATACAGTTCATGATTTTCTCTATAATCAGGGACTAGAAGAAACATGATTCCTGAGAGTTGAGCTGTCATATGGCAAAAATGGCAAAAAATCAAGGACAAGGGGATCCAAGGAGAGAAGAAAGCATCTTGTCAAAATGACTGACTATGGGTTCAACCTAGGCAGCAAGGCAAGGGAAATTAGAGAGTGGGCATTACTGTCAAGCTGCATTAGGATCTGCTGAAGGAACCCAGTGACATGTATCCAGAAGAAAACAGGAGTCTTTGGAGAGACATGACCACTAGCTTCAAATATTTAGTGAGTTGTCACGATGATGAGCAATTAAGCTCATTCTACTTAGTGTCAGAAAATAGAGTTTTGACCAATGAATATAAGGTACAAGGAGGAAGATAATTAAAGCTCATCCAAAAGTGAAGTAGGTTGCCTTAGCTGGTAGTGAATTCACTGTTACTGAAAATCTTCAAGTAGAGAATGAATAACTTTGTCAAAAATATTGTAGAAGAAAAATAGCAGGATCAGAGTTTAAGAATTGGAAGGGATTTTGAAGAATATTTAATTCAACTCTTTTTCCACATGCATAAAATAAGATCCACAGAGATTAAGTTTTCTTGCCCAAAGTCACACGGACAAAAGATAATCAAGGTATAATTTGAATAGAGATCCTTTGATTCCAAAGCCCATTGATCTTTTCACTAACTCATGCTGTCTTTCATGCTTTGGAAAGAGATGAGATTAGATCACCTTTGTGGAAAGGATCAGAAATTATATGCTAGTGGGGATAGGTAAGAGTTAAGAGGGCTAGTAGTCATGATGTGGATAGTGTCAGATGCTGATTTCAGGAAATTGTGTTAAAAGGTCATCAAAATGTGAAATGGAATTTTAGCTTCATCACTTCTTCCACTACCCATAATTCTGTTCTCTGAGCCAGGTTAGAAAGGGAATAAAATGAAGCAACACTGAAAATATTTGCTGTGAGGCTTATAAGAAATTATTCCATACATAAAACAGGATTCAATTCCTATTACAATTTTTTTCGATTTTGCACTATTAACCATTTATGGAGTTTTCTATTGCTATATGTATATAAGCCTTTTATTTGTCATTTGAAAGTGATTATATAATTGTGGAAATATATATAGAAAACTGCTCATATTTAACACATATTGGATTACTTGCTTTCTAAGGGAAGGGGTGAGGAGAAAAGAGGGAGAAAAAATTTGGAACACAAAGTTTTGCAAGAGTCAATGTTGAAAACTATGAATATATTTTGAAAAGAAAAAGCTTAAAAAAGAGAAAGTGATCATAGTTCATTTAGGGATCTCCTACTCTAGAGGTGTTCAATATTTATGTATCATGGATCCCTTGGCAAATTGGTGAAGCCTAGAGTCCCCTTCATAGAATTGTTATTATTCAGTTGTATCTCATTCTTATGACCCCATTTGGGGTTTTCCTGAAAAAAATATTAGAATGGTTTTATATTTGCTTCTCCAGTTCATTTTAATATAAGGAAACTGAGGCAAAGAAGGGATATGTGACTTGTCTTAGAATCAGAAAGTAAGTGTCTGAAGTTGGACTTGAATTCAGGTCTTCCTGTCTTCAACTTGAATTCTTTATTCACTATGCCACCTACTCCTTCTCAGAAGAATTTTCTTCAATAATCCGAAGAAATGCTAAATTTCACTTAGAGATTAATGAAAACATTGATCATTTTTTCCCCATGCAAGTTCCCTGAAATTTATCTAACAACCTGTCAGGAATCTTTGGACCACACATTTCGAACTTTTGATTTAGCACAAATCTTACATTTTATATATGAGGAAACTGAAGTTCATGGGAGTTAAGATTTTGCCCAAAGTCCTAAAAGTATTTAGGATTTGAATCAAACTTCTGTCTCTAAATCTAGTATTCTTTCCACTATACTATGCTGTCTCCTTAAAGATATGGGTCTCATTTTAAAAAATTTAATAATAGTTCTTTATTTTCAAAATACATGCAAAGATAATTTTCAACATTTACCCTTGTAAACTCTAATATCCCATAATTTTTCCATCCCTCCTTTCTTTTCCCCTCCCCTAGGCAGCAAATAATCCAGTATAAGTTAAACATGTTTAATTCTTCTATACATATTTCCACATTTATCATGTTACAAAAGAAAAATCAGATCAAAAAGAAAAAAATGAGAAAGCCAAAACAAACAAAAAACAAAAGGTAAAAGTACTATGCTGTGATCCATATTCAGTCCCCAAAGTCCTCTTTCAGGATGCAGATGGCTCTTTCCATCACAAGTCTATTAGAATTTGCCTGAATCACCTCATTGTTGAAAAGAGCCAAGTATGGCATCTCATCTTTACTTTTTTTGACTCTTCCATGGCACCAAGTTCAGTAATATAGGATGTGCTCAGATATTTCCTGGATGATTAATCCATATGCCCTGTTTTTCACATTTTAGTGACAATCAAAGATCAAATAGAGTTACCTCATTCTCCTTTTCTCAGTTCCAAGATAAATTCCCCAGAGTAGAAAGCACAAACATAGTCTGTCTTGAGCTTTGAATCCCAAGAATATGACCAATTGGCAATAACAGTGCTATTATCTTTTTAAGTAGGGTTATTCTGAAGCACCTGTCAGTGACTGCTATTTAAAATAGGAAACAGAATTGTGTGACCCCTTATTTTGTTCTTTTCTGGCGAGAAATTTGCTTTAAGCTGTTTGACAAGAATATAAAAGATTTGACTCTTCCTAAGTCTTTGTCTTCTTGCCTGATATAAACAGAACATGAGCTAAAGAAACTGGCATCTGCCACTCCTACATTTGAATATCCCTAATAAACCTGTTCAATGGAAGAACTTGAAAATAGCTCCTACTATTATTGGCTGTATTAAACAGTGAAATGGTCCTCCCTATCCCCTCTTCCAAGCATGCTAAACTGAATGATGTACTCTGCAGTTCCTACAGAAATGTCCAAAGATGAGCAGTTCCCATGCTCTCCACCTTAGGGATAGACAATGAGGCAACATGTAGATGAGCATTGCACATGGCTGCTGCCTTTATCATTTGGAACTTTCGAAAGATCTTCATAGGCATCTGCCCTATCTCATCCCTATTTGGCTGGGGACTCTTTCTACTCAAGTATATTGCAACAAATTCCCCAAAGATTTTCATTTCAAACTGCAAAAATCAGCAATAGAGGACAGAAAAAAAAAATGGAAAATAGGGGATCTGTCTTTAGTATTCATTGCTATTCTTTGTAGCACTGTTCTAAATTCTGAATCTTTGTTTCTGCCATTCACCTCCATCAAAAATGACCAGCTATGCTATATTCCCTTAGGATTTTCCTAGGTGATTAGTTGACTAATAAACTAAATTGTATTCAGGCCTTAATACTAATGGCCAAAATACACAAGTTGAAGAAATTGGGGATATTTAGTTTGGAAAAGGGCAGTTAGTGATACAATGAATAGTGCCAGGCCTGAAGTCAGAAAGCCCCAAACACATTTACTAGCTGTAGCCGTGGGCAAGTCATTTTGCTTCAGTTTCCTCTACTGTAAAATGAGTTAGAGAAAGAAATGGCAAATCACTTCACTATATCTGCCAAGAATACCCCAAGTCGGGTCACAAAAAGTCAGATGTAAAGAACAACAACTGAACAACAAATTCAGACTGAGAATATGACTGATAAGGGCTATATAGGGAATTCATAAAGCAACTTAGATTTTTGCAAAATATATACATAAGATAGAAATGAGGATAATAAATTAAAAATCTTCTGAAGTAGTGTAGTCTATGAGAATAATGCCAATAATTCTAAAGTTTAGATTAAACTAAGACATCTGGGAATAACAAAGCTAAAAGAGGGCTTTTAAAAAATGTTTGAGGGGCAAGAGTGAGATGATAGAAGGCATAGAATAATGGATTTCAGGGTTGAAGAGGGTATCAGTAACTATTTAACTGAAAAATGCCCTTTAGAGTGTGCCTGATGAATATTCATCCAAGCTTTGCTTGAAGACCTCCACTGTGGAGAACTTTCCAAATCAGTCTGCTGTCCTTTGGAAATAGTTTTCATTGCTACAGACATTTCCCCTATAAATGAGCCTGAACTTCTCTCTTTGTTTTATTGTTGTCTTTTCCCCCCAGTTTTGTCTGATACTTCATGATATTTTGGGACAAAAAAAAAACAGTGGGATCATTTGATATTTTGGCAAAGATACTGAATGGTTTGACATTTTCTTTTCCAGTTCATTTTATAGATAAGAAAACTGAGGCAGAGTTGAGGGATTTGGCCAGGGTCACATAGCTAATCATTGGCGTCACACTTGAATTCAAGAAGAGGAGTTTTCCTAACTCTCTGTGCTATCTAGCCACCATTTCCTTAATTCTTTTCTACTTCCACCCATTGACCTTGGAAGAACAAGTTTAATTCTTCTTTTACATGGTCGTTCTTCAAATACTTGAAGACAGCTACTGTGATCCCTTATAAATCTCCTCTTCAGGGTAAACATTCCAGGTTCTTTCTTCTGATCCTCATATGGCATTAGGTCTTTTGTCAACCCCCTTTCCCTCTACTGGATGCTTTCAAGCTTATTAATGTCCTTGCTAAAGTGTTGCTCAGAACTGAATATGTCATTCCACATGTGGCCTAATCAGAATTGAGTCTATTGAGATTATAAACTCTTTATTCCCAGATGGTATTCTTCCCCTAATTCAACTTAATATATTAGTTATTTTTAATTGTTACATTATTCTGTTACTAAAATTGAGTTTGCAATCCACTGAAATTCCTAGTTCATTTTGTGGGAGAGGGGGAGAGAAGGATAATTTTATCTAGCTATATCTCCTCTAAATTGTATTTGTGAAATTGATTTTTTTAAAAACCATCAGTAAGATTTTATGGCTATTTCTGTTAAATCTCATCTCATTCTATTAGGCCCAACGTTCTAGTTAAGATTATTTTGAATCCTAACTCTTACAAACATCTTATATATCTCTCTGTTTTGTGTCAATTGCAAATTTGATAAACTTGTCATCTTTGACTTTATCCAAATCATTGATAGAAGTATTCAATAGTTTCATTTTTGGCTCCTTTTTTAGTAAGATCCATGTCTACATTAGCTACTGAAGCCTACCAAGGTTAATTCCATCATAAGATTGACTCAGTGATTGATGGTCCATAATATGGACCACCATATTATGAAAAGACATGGTCACTCTGTTTACTTCCCTCCCAGCTCATGTTCCGGTTTGCTATACTTCTGCACCAATTGTCGTATATCCCCACTCCCACACCATTCAAGTTCCCCTATAAATTTTGTTATCAGTCCTAATAAAATGCAAGTTCCTGGAAAGTAGGAACTATTTTGTTCTCCTATTTCTTACTTATCACTTAGCATAGTGCCTGGCACTGAGTAAGTACTTAAAACTTAAGCTTTCCTTCCCTTTTCCTTTTCTTAAATCCAAGTCTTCCTTCCTTCCTTCCTTCCTTCCTTCCTTCCTTCCTTCCTTCCTTCCTTCCTTCCTTCCTTCCTTCCTTCCTTCCTTCCTTCTTCTTTTCCTCTTTCTCTCCCTCTCTCTATCCCTAATAAAATGCAAGTTCCTGGAAAATAGGAACTATCTTGTTCTCTCTGTTCTTGCTCTTCCACTTGTTGTTCTTCATCCAATCCTCTCCTCTCTTAATCCTCCAAAAAACAACAACAAGAACAAAATAACCCAATTCTCCAATGAAAACAGAAGAATGAACCTGTAGCTGTAAATCCCAGGGTTTGGCTAGAGACCTCCCCTGCCATGCCCTGCACTGCCCATCTACCTTGTGACTCTTCTATCTGTCATCACTCATTGCCATATCTCTGTCTCTGCATATCTACCATTCTCTGTATGTCCTAGTTGGACCCTCATGTGTCTGTTGCCCACTACCACTGCTTTTTTGTCCTTAGTGTTGAAGTGGTCTCCTTTGTATCTTCTTCCCTTTCTTGTGGCTGGGCAAATTTGCATTATGTATGTAGGTCCACTTAGATAAAGGGATAAATGCTGACATTCTGGATTCATTTATAAGTCCAATTAGTCCCAATCTACTTAGTTGTACCACCCTGTAGCCTATCTTTATTAGAATAGAAGTGGACACTTTTATCAATGGTTTGATAAAAATCTAGGAAAACAATAAATCCCCCTCTACTGTTTTTGTGACTCTTAAAAAAAAGAAAAGAAAGAAAGATGTTCCTCACTGAGCCATGTTGGCTCTTTTCATGATACAAGTTAATAGAAAGAAAAAGAAAACAAGTGATATTTCTGTAATGGTTTAAGTTTTGCAAAGAATTGTAAATATAGAGAGTATATATTCATATATAATACCTCTTATTATGATGATTGGGGAATTGTTCACTTTTTATTTTGCTTTTATTTCTCTACCAAGGAGGTGGCAAATACCCATAGAAATAAATATAGAAATAAAATAAATAAATAAAAATAGAAATAAATGAAAGTGGCAGTGGTACAGAGAGTTTTGCTGATGAGGTGGTAATAGAGGGTAGATGATTATCCACTTTGTAGATTCAGAGCATATTAATGAAGAACAATACTGGCAGGGGAAACTTTTTAGGTGACTGGTTTAGGGAAAGTCTAGAAGGTAGAAGTAGTTAGCTCAAGATTAGCCTTAAAACTAACATGGCCTTATTAATATCTGAGCATTGTATATAACAAATGGAATATCCTTTTATCTAATTTTTTCTTTTACATTGTCTTAGACTCTTGTTATCAAAAACCTGAAGATGTTTAATGATAGACTCTGTCTAAAAATGTTCTTATAATGAGATTAAATTTAATTCAAAACTTTGACCTTATTGACAGTTTTTGGTTTTGACCTCTGAAACCATAACTCAGATATGTTCCAGATCCTTACCCTGAGTATTTGCATCAGGTATTGATTACAAAAAGTTTGTTGTACTGCACCATACCTCTGAAATCCATCTCATGGTGGGCTTTTTTTGTTAGTCATCTTCATTTTCCTCAAGCAGAGAAGAATTTAATCAGCCCCATGAATATTGCTCAATTTCAAACCCTATTCTGGGTTATTCTCAAGCCAGGATCCTAATGAACCAATACAAGAAAATGGTCTTTAGAATGAAAAACTTAAAACAAAAATGCTTAATTGAAAGTTGAATGCCAGATAAGTGAGGGGAATGTAAAAAAAAAAAATTAGTTACCCTTCATGAGTTCCATCCTCTTCTCCCAGAAGAACTTTATCCAGAAATATTAACAGAAAATGAGGTGCTCTTGGTAACATTTGAAAAAAAAATTCAAGAAGAGCAAGAGAAGTGCTACAGGGAACAAATAAATATTCACACTTTCCAAAAGGGGTAAATGTAGAATCTTTAAACAACACATTACTGAGCTTGACATTGATCCCTGGCAAAATTCTAGATTCAATGGATGATATGTGAGTGCTTATGAAAAGATTTGCTATATACACCATACATTCATTAAAAAGTCAGACCAGTCTAAAGTCCTTTTTGTTTATAGTGTATTTGTTAAATTGGAAAATTAATAGTATGTTTCATATGGCTAAATGATCTGAAGGATCCCTTCCAATTTTAAAATCCTATAATATAATGTGCCTGGGTTTCAGGAAAGCATTTGTCAAAGCAAAATGAGATCCTTGTGACTAAGGTGGAGAGATGTAGGTTAGATGATAGAATAGATAAGTGGATTTGCAACTGGGAGAACTGGACCAATACAGAGGTGATTAAAATAGATGTCAACATGGAAGTGTCTAATAGAGACTCTAATGGAGTCTCCTAGGGATTTGTTCTGGATTATGTACTGTCTAACATTTCATTGGTTATTTGGGAAAAAACCCAAGCTGAATGTTTAGCAAGTTTCCATATGACATCAATTTGGGAGGAAGAGCTAATATGTTTTGTAATAAATTCATTCATTCATAAACAATCATTCAAATATAATAAGATCATATTTTATTAAGATAAATGTGAATTGAAATTTTGTTTAAAAACATCAGCTGTATAAATAAAGTATACACAATCACATATAAATGACCTGGGAATTTTAGCAGATTACAATCTAAATATGATTCATGTAATATTATAATAAATGTAATATATAAGCAAATGTAATATGGTAGTAAAAAAGCATTCATAGAAAGATAATGCCTTTAGACAGAAGTCCCCTTCCCATTATTCTCTGCCACATTTAGAGAACTGTTTTCTATTTTTGCCATCATATTGTATAGCAAGTTGTAATCTGTAAAACAAAACAAAACAAAAACTCAAAAAAGGCAAATAGTAGGATTTGGGGAATGGTGACCATTTAATATCAGATTCAGTTAAAGAAACAGGGATTATTTAACTTGGATAAGAGTAAAGTTGAGCTGGAATAGGAGTTAGTTGGACCTGGTATGGTTGCCTCCAGAGAAAGAACTAGGGAGAATGGACATAAGTTGTGGAGAAGAAGATTTTGACTTGATGTAGGGAATTATTAGAATCACCTAAAAATAGAATGTACTGCTTTGGGAGGTAGCAAATTTCCTTCACTTAGAATTATTCTTGTAATGGATATTTTAAAGGATTTTCTTTCTCAGCTATGGGTTGGTCTTGATAACCTTTGAGATCTCTTCCGGTTGTTAGATTTTATGAATTTATAGTTCTATGACTTTGCTATAGGCATGTGGTGTCTTAAGTTCTAAATGAAAATATCTGAAACAAGTCTGGTTTTCCCGAGGGACTTCTAGAAGGTCAAAATTTGCTGTATGGGCAACCATACTCTTTTGTCACTCATACAGAATGAATCAGATTGATGATTGAGTTAGAGGGGGCTGCATCTAATAGTCTATGAACTAGGAAAGTCATGGCTGCCCATAGGAACCTTGATAATCTCTGAAACAGGCAGTCCTATTTTGGTTTTTCTAGCAAAACTCATTCATAATTGATAAGATACAAGAAGAGCTCTATCATCTGTCACCCTAATTTAATGAAATATCTTGTTAACTAAAACAGCAGTACCTAAAATGGCTATTGATTGCAAAGTCCCCTTTCCCGGGGCAAGCTAATTTCCTCTGAGCAGGGGAGATCACAGACAAAATAAGATGAACATGCCAGGGTTTCTCTGCTTGGTTCCTCCCAAGTGTGGTGCCACAATTAGTCAAAGTGGCGAGACATTGAGAGCTTAAGCATCGACAAACAAAGAAAACACTCCTGGTGAAACATCCCCAGGAAGAATCAACAGCAAGTAAGACCAGAAGCTGCTTGCTGGACCCCATGTTTACTCAGTCCCTAAAAAACCTCCTGTGACGGACATTTAATAAAGGGGTAAAACAGTTTGTCTGCCCGTCTCTGCCTGGTTATTTGAGGGGAGGGAGTTGGACAAACATGTACCTGGAGAGAAGTAAAAGGCAATTGCTGGAATGGGCATGTAACCAAGAAACCTAGAATGGCATTCTGATGAGTGCCAGATATTTCAAGGCTTTTGTTCTATCTTCACAGCTGCAGTGGAAAGCTCTTATACTGGAATGATTTCCTTTAGGAACACTGTCAGTGAACTTTCTGCTGATATTCTTGACAACTATGATCTGTGAAATTGCATCATTGCTTCCTAACACAGATAAGAATATCACTAATCACCCACAGCATTGGGATGATTCCTTCATTTTTTTTTTTTTTTTTGTATTTCTCAGGCTGTCAAAGGAGAGCAAAATGGTTAATAGAAGATTGAAACCCAACATTAGATTAGTGAGGAAATGCCAACTTCATTGTATCCAGGTATCTGGGTCTAAACAAAATGCTTGATGTCACAGCTGAATTGCTGTCGTGATTTTTGAAAAGCCATGGAGCATTGCTTCTTAAAGTGCAGTCCAAGATCCCTGGGGATGTCCAAGACTCTTTCAAGGAATTCACATCATCATAAGCATTTTTATAAATATAAGATATTTTAATTTCAAATGCAGTAAATATTCATAGATATAATTCACATAAACAAAAGCTCTTTGGAGTATTGGAGTTCTCAATAATTTTTAAGAATGTAAAGGAAGGGGGCAGCTAGTTAATATAGTGTAGAGGGCACCAGCCCTGAAGTCAGGAGGACCTGAGTTCCAATTTGGCCTCACACACTTAAAATTTCCTGGCTATGTGACCTTGGCAAGTCACTTAACCCCAATTGCCTCAGCAAAAAAAAATGCCCCCCCCAAAAAAACCCCATAAATAGATAAAATAAAAAAGATAATGTAAAGGAGTCCTGAGACCAAAAAATTTGAGAATCCAAACATCTTATCTCCCACTCAGCAGAATTCATTTTGGACTTCTTTGACTTCTCCAGTTCCATTAATTTTGGATTTCTTTGACCATGCCCCAAGGCCAGCTACCTTTCCTATTCTGCTTTTACAGATGTTTTTTTTTTTTTTTTTGTATTGTCTTCCCTCATTAGATAGCAAATTCCCTGAAGAGAAGGTCTGTTTTTATTTTTCATATTTGCATTCCCAGAGCTTAACAGTACTTGGAACATAGTAAGTACTTAATAAATGTTTAACTGTTGAGTATTAAACGATAGTTGTAGAGAATGGAAGAGGATGGTAGATAGACATGTATCTCAATTTCAAAAGGAGGAAGAATATGGATTATTGAAGCCATAGGCTAGTGAGCTTAACTTTGGTTCTGGAAAAATTTGTAAAGGCATTCTTAAGTGTTGTATGAACACTTAGAAGAAGAACCAATGATCACTATGAGCTAATATTAAAAATGTCATGCCAATTTAACCTCATTTTATTTTGGACAGGGATAATAGAAGACAAAATGCTGCAGATATAATATACTTGTATTTCAACAGGATATTTAATAAAGTTTTGCCATTTTTTCATGGATAAGTTGGACACATGTTTCAAGGGTGTTAAAGTTTTTATTATTGAGATTATTTAAAAGTGAAAGATACCGAGTATTTGTAAAAAATGTGTATAAATATGAATTACCTCATATTTGAAAAAATAAAGAAAGGGGGTTATAAAGGAAATATTGTAAACACTAACCTATGTGTCCATTCCTCCATTTCTATAAAAATTTCAAAATAATAATCTAAGTATCTATAGATTGATGAAGCTATGTGAGGAATCAGGGAGGCCATTATAATTGGCATTTTCTAGTATTCATTTAATTAAACATTTATTAAGTACCTGTGCTAAGAACTTCAGATCCAAATACAAACAAAGAAACAAACCTACTCCCAAGGAACTTTTATTTTAGAGCCTTATTGTATATTAGAAGCAATAGGGAATTTTTGGAAAATTTTTTGGGAAGGATTAAGGATTTATAGCTGAAATAGAATTTAGAGACCATTTATTGCCTCATTTTACAAATGAAGAAGCTGAGATTCAAAGATTAGGTAAGTGATCTTCCCAGGGTCACACAATACTAAATCCTCTAAGTCAGATTTGAACCCAAGTCTTTCTGATTCCCAGTCCAGCATTCTGTCCACATATTACTCTCTCGGGGTGACTGGAAAGAAAAGTATCTTGAAGCAAGGATCTTGGGAAAATATTGCTAAGGGCAGAAGTAATGATGGCTTGAAATTACTAGTGTAATTTCCTTGTAAATGGAGAGGAGATGTTATTGGTATAGAAAGAAAAATAACTGACTGTGGAAGGAGGGGGGTGAGAGAGAGTTAAAAGTCAATTAAGAATTGGAGATATTAGTCTGGATGATTAGAAGGATAATGATAGCTCTGATGGAAAATAGGGAAGTTAGAAAAGGGAATGGGAATTTGGGAGAAAGATAAGTTACATTTTGGATGACTTGAATTTGAGATGCCTATGAGACCTGTAGTGGCAGATAACTAGGTACTTGGTGATGGGAGTAGAACTAAAGAGATAGATGTGGGATAAGAAATTCATCTACACAGAGATTGCAATTGAAGTTATGGAAGATAAGGGAATTATTAAGTGAGACGGTTGAGAGAGAGGGAGTGACAGAGAGAGATGAGACACAGAGAGACAGACAGAGACAAGACAGAGAGAGAGAGAGACAGACAGAGACAGAGACAGAGAAGAGAGCCTTGGTATATATTCACAATTACTGGGTAATGGCTAAAGATCCAACAAAGGAAACTGAGGAAGAATAATTATATTGGTATAATAAGAGACAAGAGAAAGTAGCATCATGAAAAGCCATTGAGCAGAGAATACCTTGAAGGAGATGGCCAATAACAGCAATCCTGCCTGTGACACTTCTGCTCTGTGAGACCCTGAGCAAAATCGCCATCCTTGTTGATTCTCCATTTCCCATCTGTAGAATGAGGGAATGACTCTGGTATCTCTTCCACTTCTAAAATGGTGAAGCCTGAACAAAAAGACAAGTGACTCCCTATTATGTTTATTAGACTGTAATACAAACACTTTTTTGGGTGTATCATTTAAAGCCTTTTATGATTTGGCTTCAAATGTTGCAGAGCTCAGAGGCCTGACAAATGAATAAAGGCCTTGGATTTGGTCACTGAAAGATCACTGACAATTTTTCAAAGGGATAAATTCATGTCAGTGATAAAATCAGCAATCACATTGCAAGGGTTTGAGAAATGAGTGAGAGAAGAGCAAATGCCTTCAAGTAGTATAGACAACTTTTTATAGGAGTTTGGCTTTGAAAGGGAATGAAAGGTTTTTTTTTTTTTTTTTAAGGATGTGGAAATATGCTCATGTCTGTGGGCAACAGTAATGAGGCTAGTCATAAAAATGACTGCAAATATGGAGCAAATGAAACAGATCACTGTGAAAAAATTTTTTTGAGTATTTAAACGTCGGTCTTAATTGATCTGATAGAATGACATATTGTTGTCAGCAAAAACATGTCTTCCACTCATATGTCAAAATTCAAACATTTTCCAAGAAAAGTGTATCTTTTGAGATAACTGTTTTACAATTCTCTCGTGATTTGTACTGTTGGAGGGAATACTTACAATTCTGAGATCACAGGTTAACTGAAGTCCTGGCACAACCCCATTAAAGGAATTAATTCATTTGATCATGATAGGTTTTTGACCTGGGATCTATCTGTAAGCTTAGATATTAATAAAACCGAATTTCAGTATAATTATTTTACTTTTGTAATCTGATGATTTATGTATTTAAAAAACATTATTCTGAAAAGAGGTTCATAAACTTCCCTAGAAGGCCAACAGTGTCTATGACCCTGAAAGATTAAAAAGCTCTCATCTAGCCATTTTCCCCTTAACCTTTTCATAAGATGATGGGTTTCAGAGAGGCAAGGTTCCTTGAAGTCATCTAGTCAATATAGTGACATTGGTCGGGGAAGAGTAGGAACAAGACACAATTAAATTGTGACTTTAAAAAAAAAATATGGATTTGAATTCTGCCATAGCTACTTGCTTTGGTAAGCTACTTAACCTCTATTAAGACCTGAGCTTCCTCATCTGTAAAATAAAGGATAGGAATAGATTATTATTAAGGTACTTTGTCCTCCATTGGGCTGTAAATTTCTTGGGAGTAGGGACCATTTCTTTTGGCTTTTTTTATGTCCTCAGCACACGGACCATATTAGATCCCTAATAATTGCTTATTGATTGTATCTTCTAGATCTAAGCTTATATTTCTAGCCCAAACACTTCATTTTATAGATGTCAAAATGGGACACAGGGAAAGGGAGGGATATATCTTAAGTCACAAGGCAGGCAAAGGTGAGACTAGAATCTAGATTCTCTGCCTCTAAATACAATTCTCTTCCTACCACATCACACTGCCTCATTAGAATGAGTCAGTCAACCAGTTTCTACATTTCTCTCTTGATCTATCTACCTACTGTTCTCAATCTGCTCGGAGGAATGATTCTTTTATTTGATCCTGGCACTTTTGCAATCCTTGTTATTTATTTATTTGTTGGTTTGTTTATTTATAGTGAACTAGTATAAAATAGTATATTTCTCTGCTTTCCCAGATGTTGGTAAATTCGCCTTTCTTCTGTCAATTCCCCCATCCCCTGCATATTTTCTTCACCATTTTTTTCCCCTTTGTAGATGAATTAGTTGGCAAGGCTCAATTTTTTTTCCCCCAGCTATGATAAGTCCATTTGTTCTTCAAATGGCTAGAGTTCATTCTAGTATATCATTTCAGATCAGATCATATATATCATTCTAGTTATATCTAAATCTTACTTTGGGAATTAAAGTGCTTAATTATTATTTAAAGACTATGTTTAGTTGTTTTCAGTCAAGTTTGATTCTTTATAAGCCCCTTTGAAGTTTTCTTGGCAAAGACGCTGAAGTGGTTCACCATTTTCTTCTCCAGCTCATTTTACAGATAAGGAAACTGAGACAAACAGTGTTAAGTGTCTTGCCCAGGGTCACACAGATTAAATATAAACTCAAGTCTTCCTGACTCCAGGTCTGACATTCTATTCATCATGCCATCTAGCTGCCTTATTTTAAAGACTATTGTAAACATGTTGCTCTTGGTCCCATTAATAAGTCCATATTCCAGCCAAGCATGATGATTTCCAAACTGGTATAATTTCAGATAACTGGGATTTAAACATAGAAAGTGCATATCATTGAATAAAAGAGGTTCTAAATTAGACACTTGTCTCAATACAAATGAATCTCCTGGGAAGGGTTGTGGAGGTTAATTTAGGATGATAGGATTTAGAGGTAAAAGGCATCTTAGAGAAAATGTGATTCAAACCTCTCCTTTACAGACAGAAAGCTGACTCGCAGGTTCACAAAGCTAAGAAATCATGGATCCTGTATTCAAACCCAGGTTTTCCAACTTCTGTTTCCATCACACCAAGCTGCACCATGCTGCATTTGTCACTGCATACAGGATGACAGGAGTTAGAACTGGGAAGGAACCAAAAGAATATTGAGTCTAACCTCATTTTACACAAAAGGAAACTGAGACCCGAAAGGTCAAATGACTAGATCAAAGTCACAATGATAAATAGTGGGAAGGAAGGGTCAAGTTCCTTAAAATCAGGGACTGTATGGCTATATCCTTGTAGTTATGTGGATGTGATGATACCTGTGATTCCAATGGCATAGGGATCTTACAATGAGCAAATACTTTCCCTAGTCCCAATACAGATTAGTACCTGCTATTTACAGGAGAGCAGCTAAGTGGCAAGGTGGATAGAATACCAGGTCTGCCATCAGGAAGACTCATCTGTCTTGAGTTAAAATGTGATCTCAGGCACTCACTAGCTGTGTGACCCTGGCCAAGTCACTTAACTCCATTTGCCTCAGTTTTTTCATCTGTTAAATGAGCTGGAGAAGGAAAAGTCAAATTATTCCAATACCTTTAGCAAGAAAAACCCAAATGGGGGTCATTAGAGTTGGATATGACTGGAAAATAACTAAACTGAAAACTTAGAGTCTTAGAGAATTTCTTGGGAACATTGAGAGTTCACACTGTCACACAACCAGTATGTCAGAGGTAGGACTTGAACCCAGGTCTCTGAAGATAAATCCCTATAATTATAGATTTATCCTTTGGCTAGATAACTCCAAATATTTTTATTGAGGACCAGGAGGTTAATGTCATTATCAGTGTATGTAGTAGGTATTTAGTAAATATTTGTTCAATTATCTTTATATTGGCTATAGTCATCGAAAGAGAATTGTGCATATTTGATTTATTATTTATTATTTAAATTTTAAATATTTAATAATTGCTTGTTAATTCAAGGAATGAAAATTAAGTGACAGGTGGCAATTTGGGAAGGACAAACTTGAAGTGAGATAAGCCCAGGAGGGAATGTGCACCCCCCCCCTCTAGAGCTCCTGGCCAACATGGCATCTGCCGTGTTGGATGAGAAGAAATAAGAACAGATGACCCAAATGTTTCCTTTCAGTCTGGGAAAGCAATTTTCTTCCAGAGGGGAATGCCAAGATAGGACTGATAATGGCTTTTGGTCACTAGGCCAGCAGCAGGATTTCAGATCTGTCCAGCTTGAAATAGTATTATCTGTCCTTTGAAAATGTGACGACTTTTTGTGAGCCTTTTTTGTAGGCAGTTCTGTGATCAAGTTGACTGAAACAAAAGTTTGGGGGTGATTTTACAACTTCTTACATTGGATGAAATACTTTTTTTTTTGGTGCCAGTTCAGGAAAGAACTAGGCAGTGAGCCACTGAAGGCTTAATTACTAGATCATATTAAAACAAGGCAATTTAATTGCAATTAGTGTTATAATAATTTATTTATAAAATGCCAGTATATACATTTATATTCTGTAACCCATTTACTTCCAGGCTAGTACTATGTGTGCCCCATTAAATTGTTAAGTACAAGGTCATTAACCTGCAATTCCACTTGTGATCATGTTATTAGATTGCCTTCAGTTTCCTCTCTAGTTGGGACTGAATTGTTAAGCACTCTTAGGTCATTTATCTGTAGCTATTTAATTTCTCTGTGATCATCCAAAGGCTCTTATTATTGCTAATTAAGCAGGTGTGACCTGGGCTGAAAGCAATTGGCTTCCTCTGAACATCTGGTGGAGTTCCAAAACTGGGTCAAGCCTCTTTAGCTTGCAGCAGTCTTTCATATTCATCTCTGACCATTAGTGATTTTGGAAGCCCTATCCATGCCTTCCTGTTCTGGATCATTAGAGATCTTGGTGCCTTTGGAAAAGCCCTCGCTGACCCAAACATAGTGTTACAGTCTTCCAAAACACAGTATTATCTATGTGCTGGTATTTGCTGCCTTCTCCTTGAAGGGGATAAAGAAAGATAGTCTGGGCTGTTAATATTTAGTTTCTTGGTAAACAGCATGTACAAAAAGCCAGGACTGTTCTTGGAGTTTAGTTCCCAAGTGGATCAATAGCCTCCTACAGATACAAACCTTTGTCCTAGGAATACAATTGAATCTGTGGCTAGCCAGTGAACATAGGCAAGTGAGAGCTTGTTGATAACTCAGAATAAGCCCATTCCCACTGTTAGAAAAATGATTCAAAATTCTCCTGACAAATGGGCCATCCCTGGCAGGGAAGGCAGAACATTATGAATAAGGCCTAGTGAAGCTTGAGGTTTAATTGACTAGAAGAAAGAGGAAGTCCATTGGAGGAAGGAGAGCAAGAAACCTTGAATCATCTGCGGTAATCCAACCACTATAACTGTATGTTTATGCAATTCTTAACTATGCACTTTGGGGGTTATACAAATCCTTCCTTTTCCCTTCTCACTTTCTGACTGTCTATTGTTCATTTCACCCTTTGTTCGTGGTTCCTGAAGAGAGTAAAACAGAGGCAAGAAGAGAAATTGGAACTCTAAGAATACTTACCTTCCTCAAGGAAAGAAGGCATGCTGGAGAGCTGAGGCAGATGTGGTCATCTGTGTCAGCTGTTTCCTCAGCTCATATTGTCAGCTAATATTGATTGAGACTATGTTTTCTGAGCAGAGCCAAAAAATATATCACCAGGGAACACTCATTCGGTAGCACTTCATATCAGTCTTTTATTGAGTAAAGGGATATATGCAGGACGAAATCTGATTTTTTTTCCCATGCAGTTGCTCCTAGGGTCCCCAAACTCCTGAAATTTGAGATGCACAGTGGTGAAAATTTGTCAAAATTTTCACAAATTAGAAAACTCTCAAATGGCACTCCAGACTCATGATCCTAAACTGAGGCAACCCAACAATGAATGTGTGTAAGTTTTTTTTTTTTTTTTTTTTTTTTATGAAATAATCACCCCGAGTTTAATTAACACTGAAATCCAATAGGGATTGAGCATGAAAGCATAGGTATATATTAAGCTCTAACAGAGGTCCTCAAACTTTTTAAATAGGGGGCCAGTTCACTGTCCCTCAGACTGTTGGAGGGCCAAGCTATAGTAAAACTTTGTTTTGTGGGCCTTTAAATAAAGAAACTTCATAGCTCTGGGTGAGGGGGATAATCGTCCTCAGCTGCCGCATCTGACCCGCGGGCTGTAATTTGAGGACCCCTGGTGGAGTCACGGTGAAGGAATTGAACACTTTCACCTTTGTTGTGAAATCAATATCACCTAATCAATACCTAAGAAGTGAAGTAACATACACACAAATTTTAAGTTAATTAATAGTGCCATGTGTTAATAGCTGAGATGACTGAAGAAGTTTATGCTGATGAGGGATCAGCTGATAAATTCTAGGAATTTGGGGAGAAAACACCAAGTTCTCTAACCATTATCCATGTAACCCTGGATAAAGCACTTAAAGTTGCTGGACGTCAGTTTCCAACATATCACCCAAATCAACCATTATATTATTTTCAGTACTCATTGTACCCTATTTCTGCAAAGAAGGAAAGGAGGCACATTTTTATATCTCTTCTTTGGGACCAAATTTAGTCATTATAATTTCATAGCATTTAGTTTAATTTTTATCGAAGTTCTTGTTTCCATTTATATTGTTGTAGTTGCATATATTATTGTCCTTTTTGCTTCATTTTATATCAGTTCCTATGTTTCATATGAATTTTTCTGAATTCTCCATATTTATCAATTATTGTATGTACTATTTTTTATACTCCTATTCCTATTACTTAGCTATTTCCCAAAGAATGGGTACATACTTTGTTTCCAGTTCTCTGTGACTACAAGTTGTTTCTATTATGAATATTTTATGAGACCTTTTTTCTATCATTGACCTCCTTGTCACATATGGCTAGCTGGGTTGAAGGGTATGGCTGTTTAAATCTTTTTTATGGAATAATTCCAAATTGTTTTCCAGAATGGTTGGGTCAATTCACTAACAGTGTATTATTAGTATGACTGTCTTTTGACAATTCCTCCAGCATTGACTATTCCCATTCTATTGCTATCTTTGAAAATTTGTTGGATATGAGGTAAAATCATATAAAAATTTTAATTTGGAGAGTCACATGAATGCTGAGTTGACCCATAGGGCATCTGATTAACTTGTCCTTTCTAGAAGCAAAAATGGTATTAAATTTATTCCTTTGTTCAGAGCAGGAATAAAGTGGCCGTGCATAGCAGCAGGGCAGAAAGAAAAATGGCCTGGATGGATGGATAGACAGATGGATGACATGTATAGCATTAGGAATACTGGGCTGAGGAAGCTTTTATTCACTTATTCATCTACCAGATGACTCAGTTTCAGGGAAAAAAATTCTAAAACTGAGTGGATTAACTGTTTTCATTAGTGAAGTGAAAACCTATCAATACCTTATTTAGCATTTAAAAAACCCACTTTTATTATTGTTTCTGGGTATGAGTACAGTGATCAGTTTGTATCGCAAGGCAATATAGAGCATTCTTTTCCATTTTTTCAGTTTTTTCAGGGCCATTTTTGAAGAGAATGCCTCAGTAAATATTTCTATCTCTTGAATCTTTCTACTATTTCTGTGGTCTTGGTTGTCATGTAATGACCTTGAACTCGATTTCCCTTTCCCATCATTTTCCTATTACATTATTTTGCTAGAGAGTATACCCAGACGTTGACCATTGTCCTTATTACTCATGGATTAGGATTTTGTTTAGGCATTGAGAATATTTCCTTAGCAGGAAGTAAAATTTCCTAAACAAGGTTAATTCTTTGATAAGGTCTGAATTCCTTTCCTTGTCCTAGGGATACTTTGTTGGCTGTATATTGATGATAATTGATTTGTGAACTTGGCTACATATTTGGACTTGGTCTTTAAAAATGGATGTTGTAGAAGGGAGAGAGAGAATGAAATGTGAGATGTTGCAAAGAGAGAACATGGTTGGATATGTGTGAGTTCATTTCCCTGGAGAAGCTGCATGGTTGTTCAGCTTATTATCTGCAAAAATTGTGTATGTCAAGAGAACAACATGGTCTCTTTAGAGAACCATGTACAAGTGGGCTAAATTTCCTGGACTAATCAGAGAAATTCTTGATTTAAACCTCTGGGATGCAGTACAGGATGAACTAGCCCAGTTGGAGGAATTCCCAAAACAAATAGGTGTCAGAGCTGAGGAATAGGCAGGAGCACAGTGTGGATGAGCAAACTTGGACATTTCTCTGTGCTAGCACTGTGAATTATATGAATTATCCAGGGAAAGAGATTGACTTCCTGCTGGCCCAGATTGCTTTCTCTTAGCGTGAAGACTTCAAAGTTTAGGTTTAAGTCTGGGGGACTACAAAGACTCTGGAGGGAAATGGTACTCATGATATATATAGATGGACAGAAAATTATCTTGACTGGCTCAGATTCATGTTCATTACTTTTTGGTAGGGTGTTGGATTAAATGAAAAATCATATACCTGATGTGTATCCTTTTTTTTTTTCATGGTAGTGGTGGCTTAAACATAAGCAAATGCTAATATTTCTAGGGAAAACCTGGGTTGGGGGCATGAGCCAAAGAGTTACTTAGTGAAAAACCTCTAGGACTGGATCTGTGTAAATCTAGACAAGATTTTCAGCTTATATTTGATGAAATATAGATCTAGAGTAATATTTTAACTTTATATGTTCTGCACTGGGCCAATCTTACCCATGAGGGAATTAGAATTCTAGAATGTTAGAATAGGAATAGATTAATAAGTAAAAAAAACATTTTTTTAGTGCTTAGTAGGTGCCAAAGACTGGTGATATAAATATAAAAGTTAAGACAGTTTTTGATCTACATTCTAAAGGGAAAGACAATAAATATGGGAGAGAGGTAACCAGGGAAGTATATTTTCTTTTGAAAGGTTATAGGCATAGTGAGTAGAGTTACAGAAAATTATACTGACAATCTCTTTTGATTAGCAAGGGCAACATCAATTTGTATGATTCTAAAACTAGAAAGCTGAGTGGTAGAATATACTTAGGGTAAGGGCAACTAGATGATACAGTGGATATAGTACCTGGGACTGGAGTCAGGAGGATCTTAATCCAAATTTGGCCTTAGACTGTGTGATTCTGTGAGTTATTTAACCTATTTGCCTCAGTTTCTTAATCTATAAGGGAGCTAATAATAAAAGTATCTACCTTACAAGGTTGTGGTAAGGATCAAATGATATAATATTTGTAAAATGCTTAGCACAGTCATATAGTAGACACTACTTAAATATTAACTATTAATATAATAACAATTAGTAAGAAGAGTAGAAAGGAGGTTGAGAGGGTATGTGACAAAATGAGTGGCAAAAAGGGTGAGATTTCCAAAGTTAAAAGCTAATTCATACAGGCCAGGAAAGGGTTGTAGAGATCCAACTTCCAGATTTGATAGAGGAGAAAACTAAGGCTCACAGAGAAGTGACACACTGTGTAATGTAATTTCAGGGATATCCTGAAGAGTTTTTTCTAATCCACAAATGCTTTCAACCTCTCATCTAAGATACTTTCTTTTAATGAAGGACAAAAAAAATTTCACTAAATAATTAGTATAAGACTTAAATCTAAGTCCACCTAGCAAGGGAAGCACAGATCTATACGTTCACTTTTAGAAGTAAGTGGGCCTTTTTAGATCCTTTCGTGACTGTAGGTTTTAATAGTGGTGAAATAGCGGTGAAACCAGGGTACTAGATCCTTGAATGGAAAAGGGGAGACATTTTATAGGGGATAGGGATGCAGAATACAGAAATTTAAGACTTGGGGTATTAGACACTGTTTAAGATAATTTCTTGGGGTCAACTGTGATTTCCTATATTCTTATAGATTTCCTATATTCTTATAGATTTCCTAGAAGCTCTGAAGATTTACTTCTCATGGAAAGGCATCTCACCATTTCAAGGCTCTTGGATGAGTCTACTAAATTATTACTTCTGCCCTGCATTATAATAAAGAGGCTTTATTTTAGCATTCCTTGGGCTTGAAGGGTAGATGGAGAAAAAGCCTATGTCTGCTGGAAATTTATTTAGTGTGTTAGAAAAATAGGACCTAGGGAAGGCTTGGGGAGAGAATGAATCTTTCTGTTCCTGAGAACATGGAAATGAAATGCCTAAAATAGGGAGTGATAACTCCTTTTACATAAGAAAACATGAACCAGTTAGAGATTTTTATTTTAGGGAGTCAAAGGATTTTTGAACCATTTTGGTCCTTAGGGATCATAAAATACATCAAGTATATTTTCTTCCATAATGGACTTTTGTATTGGGGCTATTTTTCACCATGAACACAGGAATTCTAAATACACGACACCTGGGGTTGCTTTTAGATCTGTCATTAATGGCTCCAGTTTATTTGTCCAGGTGACGTTCCCTCAGTTTTTTTAAATGCACAAAAATTGATGCATTGGCAGAATCTTTAGCATGGAGTTCCTGGATTCTAGTCCTAACTCTGCTTGGACTAGCTTGCTCTTCCATCTTTTCTGTGGCATAATTTTGACAAGGTAAAGGAAGAAAATATGCACTTATCAAGCATCTATTATGTGCTAGGCACCATACTGAGCACTTTACAAGTATTATCTCACTTGATAAGCAGTGCCAGATAGAATTTGATTTACTTCAATCATCATAGCTTATTCCATTTTGACATGTGCTGTGTGAAACACTAAAAAAATCCCCAAAAACTCTAATGGAGACCAACAACCATGGGGGAAGTAAATTCAAAGCAAATGTCCTAGCAATGTGACCAATGATATATTTTCCAGATCTAATTTACTCAGACTTGAGGGCAGGGAGTGTGTTCTTTTCTTACTTGTATTCCAAGCACTTAGCACAGTATCTGGAATATAGTTTGTATTTTAGAAATGTTCCCAATCTTCTAGTACCAAACAGTGCACTGCTTACCACAACTAGTGACTTTCATGTCATGTTTTGCTAAATAAATAATGCATCTAGATTGAACTCCACATTCATCATCTTTTACCATGTAGCAACAATTTGCCTACTTTCTGTTCCCTCTAAATATGCTCTTCCTATCTGCTCCTTCAGCAATGAAAGGAATTGAAGGAGCTTCCCTGCCATCCCTCTTTCTTTTCTAGTCCTTCTGTGTGCTTATTTCATGATAGTGTCTTTTTTTGAGACAAAACTTCTATTTTGGATCCACCTCCTTTCAAAGGTAGAAATTCCCATTGGGTTGAGTCTATCTTTTTCTTCTCATAGCATGAGATTGATAATGAAGGCTACCCTAAAAGTTCAATGTATTCTCTCTCTCCAAGAAAGAAATGAAGGTAGATGCATTTATCTGAGAACCACTTTTAAAAAGAATCAGATTTTTGTGATTTTCTTGGAGCTGCCTGAGTAAACAGGGCAACAGAATCCCAATTCTAGGGTCCCAGGACTGTTGCTTTACTTACCATTAGCCACTCTGTTTGGTTTCTACTTACTCCAAGAAAGTCATGCTTCCTTTAGGATGAACTCATTACCTGAAATCTCATCATCTTGGAGAGTGGTTCATCTTTCATATTCAATACCTCCTCAGCACCCTCAGTTGCCTTTGCCTTCGATTGGTTGATTGCAGGGCAGAATAATTAATTCCTCTTAAAGTTTCTCTTAAATGACCAACAGGATGATGTCAGAAAGGTCTGGAGAGATTTACACGAACTGAATGTAATGAGCAGGACCAGGAGATCGTTATATACTTCAACAACAATACTATATGATGACCAGTTCTGATGGACCTGGCCATCCTCAGCAATGAGTCAACCAAATCATTTCCAATGGAGCAGTAATGAACTGAACCAGCTACGCCCAGAGAAAGAACTCTGGGTGATGACTAAAAATCATTACATTGAATTCCCAATCCCTATATTTATATATAGGCCTGCTCTGCCCACCTGCATTTTTGATTTCCTTCACAGGCTAATTGTACAATATTTCAGAGTCTGATTCTTTTTGTACAGCAAAATAACGGTTTGGTCATGTATACTTATTGTGTATCTAATTTATATTTTAATATATTTAACATCTACTGGTCATCCTGCCATCGGGGGGGGGGGGAGGAGGGAGTAAGAGGTGAAAAATTGGAACAAGAGGTTTGGCAATTGTTAATGCTGTAAAATTACCCATACATATAACCTGTAAATAAAAGGCTATTAAAAAAAAATAAAGTTTCTCTTAACATCCCCATCATCACCACTTCCACCCCACAATAATTAGTATTTATTCACTATTGGCTTTGTGTTAGTCATCATGCTAAGTAAGTCCTTTCCAAATATCTCATTTGATAAAACAACCATGGGAAGTAGGTACTATTATTATTCCCATTTTCAATGGAGGAAATAGACAAATAGTGCAAAGTTATTTTGTAATACATATTTGCAATAAAAAAATTATATTCAGTCAATTTCTTATTTATATTTTAAAGAATTTTCATTTAAAATTTAATAATTTATATTTAATTTAAAATAATTTTAATTAATTTAATTTAAAATTAGTAATTTAATTTTAATTTAAAATTTAATTTTAAAAAGTAAATTTAAATTAAATTTAATTAAAAATTTAATAAATTTAAAATTTTAATTTAATTCAAAATTAGTAACTTAATTTAATTTAAATTTAAAATTTAATTTAAAAAAGTAAATATGGACTAAAGAACAATATCTGACACAACATTTTCTCATGGCATAATTAAATCCAATTTATCTTTTTGTTTTTGGTTTCTATATATAATTTTAATTGCTCATTTAAATTGCACTAATAAAAAGTCTAAATTTAAAAAAGTAAAAAATGGACTCAGCCTTTTCTAGCTAACTTCATTTACCATCAGCTGCTCTTCTTGGTTTCTGGTCCCCAAATATTGGTGTCAGATACCTTCTGGCAGTCTTTCCTCTCCCCTTTTTTAGCTTTCTTTAGTGTATTGTCTTCCCTCAGTAGATTATGAGATCTTTGAGGGCAGGGTGTGTGCTTCTTTTCATTATTTGTATTCTCAGGACATTGTATAGGAATATGTAATTTACAGGGTAGTTGATAAAGGATCAGGCTCAAGTAAGGAAGGCTTGAATTCAAATCTAGCCTCAGATACTTACTGGCTGTGTAACCCTAGGAAAATCACTTAATGGTGTTTGCCTCAGTTTCCTCATCTCTAAATGAGCTGGAGAAGAAAATGGCAAACTATTCCAGTATCTTTGCCAAAAAAAACCCCACATGGGATCATAACTGACAACAACAAAAACATGATCATTGATTGGCTATTGATAGCTTTCCTGGATGTGGATCTTTGATGTGTCCTTCTGTCCCAGTCAGTTTTGCATTGAAATGAGGAGCTGGCAAAATAACTCAGAGGGTAATGTCTATGTGATGACCTTCTGAATATCATGAATCTAATATCATCAAAGATAGTACTATAGGAATAGTTCTGGAACCATTTAGTCCTTCAAAGTCCTTTTTTTTTTTTTTTTTTTTTGTTCTCAAAGACACACATTGTGTTACCATTCTCCCCAAGTCTGCAGTCAAATCCAACTCTATGTGACAGAGTTTCCACCGACTAGTCCTCTTGTCCCTATGTATCTTGCTTGAGCTGGGGAGTGTGGCCCATCTCACTATATACAGTTTCTAAAAATCAAGACTATTTTACTACTCATCTATATTGTGTCAGAATGTAAAACTAATCATTTAAAGGATTATGATTCTGGTAATAATCACTCCCCTTTTTTTCCCCTCTCACATCTCAGAAATTAACAGTACAAAAACAAAAAGTTGAAAATGCTCTTTATCTGCCTTTCCAGGCTAGGAAGATAAAAAGCCCTCCTAACTTAGATGTGACTTGTGACCACTTGAACTCTTGATATTTAATTCAGATAACTGGACTGACTAGTCTCTTTTCTGCACTCAAATTAACACAACATTGACCTGATTAAGTAGGATAATTTGTCTCCCCCTTTCTAAGGGTATAATTCTGGCTATTAAAAAAAAGAAAAATCCTTGGTTTGGCAGAATGAAACCCCTTGCTTTGGGACTGTCTTGGAATTTCAATTAAACTTTGAAATACAAAAAAGTGAAGGGAGTAATCTGTTTCCATTAAGTATGGTCTCTCTCTCTTCTTCCTTGGGGAGGGTGCTGAGCAAAGTAGTTATTGTTCACAGCTGTAGGAGAGTTCTATGGGCTAGTGAAAAGACCAAGATTTTATCATTCTGTCCTTGTGCAGCCCATAAAGAAAACTTCCATTTGTATTGGTAGGAAACCATTTTGTACCATTACTTGCTCCCCACCTTCCTATTCCCAAATGAAGGGAAAAGTGAGTTTCTAGATAGGCCAACAGACAACATCCAATAATAACAAAATCCAAGAAATGCCAAGTATTTGAACTTCTTTCCAAAGAAATGCTCTAAATCCAACTCTCAGGGATCTCGGGAATTAATAGACTATTGTCTGGAAAGTTCGTGACGTATCTTAGGATTTTGATCTGATGGAACTTGGGGCATTGACCTGATTATATTGTGTGTGTATAAACACACACACATAAATGTGCATAAAGAAGTATATATGTATGAGAGCAACAATAATAACATTATATAATTTTTAACCATGTTCCAGGCATATGCTAATTACAATTATTATTTTGATTGATCCTCACAAAAACCCTAGGAGGTAAGTGTTGTTATTATCTCCATTAATCACTCAGAAACCATTTCACTTGTAAGAACTTTCTTCTGTGCCAAATTCTAAAAAATATAACTGTAATGTCATTCTCTGTATTCATTGGGTGAAGGGAAAGTCCATTCTCACTATGTCTTACTTCACCTTATTTTGAATTTCCCCTTCACCCTCCCCTCACACCTGGAAGAAACTCAGAACAAAAGGGCTGAGGATCAGCTATGTATGCTGATCCATTTCCTTTTGGTATATTTTCTCATTCAAATGCTTGGATTTGTATAACAGCCTAATAGAATATATAATAATCTGGGATAAGGGATTGGTTCACCATTCCAATAAAAACAAAAGTCTTACTAAGTAGTAATTTTTCTAGATGCAGCCCTAATCTCTTCCTGTTTTCTCCAGCTCATTTTAGAGATGAGGAAACTGAGGCAAATACCCTGAACTGAGTTTCTCATGGTCACACAGCTAGTAAGTGTCTGAGGTTGGATTTGAACTCAAACTTCCTGACTTGGGCCTGATACCCAGTTGTCTGAGAACTGGAATTTGGACATGCTTCCATTGTAGAACATGGTCTTCTTTTCCTGGGAATATTGTTCTATAGAAATTTGCACCCTGGGAGTTTGTCCGGGCTGTTCTGTAAAAGCTCTTTACTGCAGTGGGACATGGTCTTCTTATATGTCTTTTATAGGGTTTTCAATGTCATATAAGCTAGTAAATTTTTCTGCTCCATTTTCTTCCCAAGAAGAATCTTTAAAACTATGTAGGTATTTATTCTGTCCTTATTCTCTAAGGGGCTTCACACATTTTTGCTCATAAAACATAGGGACTATTTTTTCTTATGTGCATAAATATAAAATAATATCTAAGCACATGTATGTACACATGGACTTTGTCACCATGTCTTTTAGTTGTGAGGATGCACTAGAGGCACTAAACTTTCTAGATAATTGTCTTCCCCTCTTTCTAGTTTCATCTTGGTCAGGGCCCATTCCTCCTTTTAAAATTCCTTCCTTTTCTTCTCTTTGTTGTTCCCCTCTTTGCTTCTGTGGGTAGAAAATCAAGCAGAGACAAGTCACCATCTTAGACTTTATTCTTGGCAAATGCAACTGCCATCTCTCTCCAGGGCTGGCACTGGGGGAGGAGGCGAGATGCTTTCCCAACCAGAAGCAGAGAGAAACAAAGGTGCAATATTTACAATTTTACTCCCCCCAAACCTCTAATATAGATTTGTTGGGCCTTCTTGCAGCTGGAAGTTGGAGGAAACAAGAGTGAGGGCAAAGGGAATGGATGTTTTGAGAGATTACTCCAGTGGCCAAGGATGCACAGGGTCCTCTTGCACTTAGCAGTGGGCATTCATTTCCCCAGGACATTTGCAGTTGCAGGGGCTCCTCTCTTGTAAATCAACAGTCTTTCCTTTTGTTAGCTCTCTCCATTCACACCTCCCAAAGGTAATGTCCATGAACTTTCCCCATTAGTTTCCTAGCGTATTCCTCCTGGGTGCAGAAAGAAATGGATTTTATGAGATAGTTTTCGCTACACAACAAACTCAAGGCAGAGGGGAAAGCATTCCATCACTGGCTGAGGGAAAGTGAGTGGGGCTGGAGGAAAGAAATGGAACATGAAATCTGGCAAAGTGTCAGAACTGCAGCCATCAGTCCTGATCTCCTACATCAGCTCTCAGCAGGGGAGCCCCATGGTAACAAGTTTAACTATTGAGAGCTGTTTTGAGACATTCCTGATTGATTTAAAAAGCAATGGATAATAAGGCCCCCTCCAAGCTTCTTCGGGTTATGTTTCCAGATGCCTGGTCCAGCAGCCAGTTTCATTATAATAATATTATAAGTTATGTTGGGATCAATATTTGACAGTTTCTTAATAAAGTCCTAGAATGGAGCCCAGAAATTGCAGGCTAAAAACAGCCCAGATAGGGAGAGAACTGAGCAGCTGGCAAAGTGTCTCTGAGGGCCCCCAGATAGGGATGAGTCTGCTACACCAGGGAGCTGTCCTTTTTTCCAAACTTAACAAGGGAACTGGCCAATGGTGGTCCAGCCCTTCAGGTATATGAAGGGGGGGCGGAACTCATTGGCCAATCCTTTTTTACATAAAGATTTCTAAGATTGAGCTCATCCTTCTGGGACTCCATGCTCATGGAACTTGGGGAGCAATGAGGGCAGAAAGGTAAGACGAGCATCAGCAAAATCAGGATCATTATCTGCAAGAGATCCATTTCTCCCCCCAAAGGAGCGCCATACAAGTTCCCTCATAACAATTATTCAGTTTGTTCATTCAGCAATTCTTCATTCAGTATTCACGGAGGGTCTATTAAGTAGGCAGCAATTTTTTGGGCAGAATAAAAAGGACAAGTTGGATGGGGTTCCTGTTGTACTGAAGTTTCCAGCCTATGTGTAGACCAGATCTACCCACTGTAGTAGTAAATGTGTCATATGAGTTTAGGATAGGGAATCAATCTGTCATTTCTTTGGTATGGGAAATTTTCTCTACTCATGCAGGTAGAGAACTCTGGGAAATCTGGGCCTTAGAAAATGGACTAGAAATTAAGGATCTGCCTAGATTCACCCAGCCAGGAGTTATTAAACACAGGACTTGAATTCATATCTTTTTAGCTCTAAAACCAAATCTATACCAACCTCCCATGTCATGTATAGATATGTATGTACATAGACATTATATATGCACATGTTCACATTTTATGTATCATATATGTGATTAAAAAGCCAGTATAGTATAACCTATTATGTGTGTGTATATATATTATATGTGTGTATATGTATATATATATATATATATATATATATATATATGGGGGGGGAGAGATGTGTATGTATATATATATATGTATGTATATATGTATGTATATAGATGGAGGACTGGGCCTGGAGTCAAGAAACCTCATCTTTGTGAGCTTAAATCTAACCTCAGATAGTTGTGTGACTCAAGGGAAGTAATTTAACCCTGTTGCCTCAGTTTTCTCATCTGTAAAATAAGTCAGAAAAAGAAATGACAAGCTATTGCAATATTTTTGTCAAGAAAACCCCCTGAACAGAGTTGCTCTTGGGATCACAATGAATCAGGCACATCTGAATGATTGAACAACAAGAACAATAGGACAGTAGCAACTAATGAAATAGGGCAATAGATGGTGTCATGGTGCATAAAGTGCCAGGCTAGGAGTCAAGTAGATTCATCTTCCTGAGTTCAAAATTGGCTCCAGACACTTATTAGCTGGGCAAGCCACTTAACCCTTTTTATCTTGTTTTCTTCATCTGTTAATGAGTTGGAGAAAGAAATGGCAAATTATTTCAGTATCTTTGCCAAGAAAACTCCAAATGGAATCACAAAGAGTAGAGCATCCTTGAAATGACTCAACAATAATGCACTAAAGGAATCAGGGAAGGATTCACATGGGAAATGGAACTCTAGCTAAAACTTAAAGTAAACTCAAGACTTTTAAGACTCAGAGAAGATGAGATAGAGCATTCCAGTCTGAATGAAGATATTAGGGCAAGAGAGGAAATACTGAGACTGATGAGCTAGAAGGTGTCCAGTTTGAATGGAATGAAGAACATAAGGGAATGGGAGTAATGTCTGGGGAATCTTGAGGGGTGAGCTGGAGAGATAAAAGAACTCTAGGAATATCTGTTTGGTGAGTGTGTAGAAACTGAGATACAATGCCATCTGTCCCAGTCTCATCTTTCCTGGATCTTGAGTTTACACATGTAGTTTCTTTTCTTCTGACCTTAATTATTCCTTCAGTTTCCCTGTTCCCCCTCCCTAGAATGTAGCTCAGGTAGAACTGCACTTATTTTAAACACAGTCCTTCCAAATTTTGGGTTAGATTCTCTGCTCTTTTACCATTTGCCTCACATATATTTGGTCATATTCATGTGCATTTTTTAGATTATATCTATAAAGCAGAAGTTCTTAGCTGGACATCCATAGACACCTCTCTCCCCAATCCCTTTCCATTCAGGGTTCTCTGGATAGATTTGTCAACTTGGGTAGGGAAAAAAAATCACTCTTTCCCCCACAATCTTTAATTGAAATTTAGCATTCCTTTTTATTATGAATGCAAACAACAAACATTATTTTGAGAAGATAGTCCATAGACTTTACCAGACTTTCAAAGGGTTCTATAGCACAAAAAAGTTAAAAACTCTGCTCTAAAGGATAGGGCCTGAGAGCATGAAGAACTGTCCAAATAAGGCCAATAAGGGGCATATGCAATCTGGAGCTTTAGCAAAAATCATTTGGTGACAAGGGAGCTAGCTGTCTTAGAATGCCTTTGCTTTCTTTTCTCCCACATACATTTCAAGTATGGTGTTAAAATGGATAGAGGAAAGTTTTGCACGTATGTGAAGAAGCCCCTTCATTATCACAGCATCTAGAAGCAGAAAAAAACCTTTAGAGATCCTCTCCTTTAGTTCTTTTCTTTAAAAAAAATCCATTAGTATTACATTTCCTTTTCTGGCTAGGTAATAAAACTCATTTTTGCATAGATTAAATGGTGGCATTGGATTTGGGTTTGATTTTTCTTCTCCTTCCTGCGACCACTGATTTGTAATGAGTCTCTCACTTCCCCCAAGAGCCCAGAGCCCCGTGCTGCAATTCCTGTTGTGGTTTCCTTGACATTGATTGTCCAGCAAGGCTTTCAGGAGACTCTCACATAATGTGGATTTTAGCCCCAAAGTGGTGTGGTTTGTTGACAGATTCCAAGTTTACCACTGAGATAAATATCTCCATTGGTAAAATGTTGGACTGGATGTGCACTCTGCATAAAGAGTTTAGCATTTTTGGCACCCTGATCAAAGGAGGAAATGAGGAGGGGGGACCTCCACCAAGGTTAGCCAGATGCAAAACTTTCTTCTTACTTAACAGATTTAACTCCTTTAATGTCACCAGTTATTTCTGTGATGCCAGAATAGTTCATCTGGGGTTGAGCTGGTATGACAAAGGATAGGTATCAGGATAAACTTGTTTGTTTCTTGCTCTGTACAGTGTCTGCCTATGGCTACAGTTGTCTTCCAAGTGATGCTATTTAGTTCTCTATTGTTCACTAGTTGTCACTATCATCCTTCTCAGTAGGTTTGTTCTGAGATCTTGGGACCCAAAACTCATGTAACCATAATCTTTTAGAGTCAGTACATTTATATGTAAAAAGCTATTGTAGGTGCATTCACTCCAAATTGTGAGCGCATAAAGAGGCATGCCGAAGTATAATTGCCCTTTGGAAACCTCTTTGGTAGTCACATGGATACACTGGCTTCAGTATCAGTGTCACTTGGGATTCCCAAAATGGAGACAGGGAGGGAGGCAGGTGACTGGTTCAACTATCATTTAGAGCATGCTGCTTTTAGAGATGGGGAAGAAAAACAATGAAGAATGGTTAGTTGTGCTCAGGTGGAGTGATAGAAAGAATTTTTACTCAAGCCTTCCCTATGAATATATGGACCTAACAAATTCCTTCCTTCCTTTCTTCCTTCCTTCCTTCCTTCCTTCCTTCCTTCTCTCCCTCCTGCTCTCTTCCTTCCTTCCTTCCTTCCTTTCCTTCCTTCCTTCTCCCTCCCTCCCTTCCTTCCCCCTCCCTTTCTTCCTTCCTTCCTTTACCCATATATCTACGCAATATATAAAATATTATATATACATATATATTATTCATGTATTCAGGGGGTAGAGTTGGCTCAATCTATTTTTTCCCTTTTTGAATTCCCATTGGATTTCATCTCTTACAGTGAGAATCTGATAATCTTTCTGCCTTTAGTCTTGATTCGACTCTTAGTCAACATAATAGCCTAAGAAATAATTGGTTGGCATATTGAATCACTGCACATTGAAGTTGTACTTTCACTTACAAATCTGTATCTAGACAAGAAAGAAGGTATTGGATAAAGCATGTTTTGTAAGAAAAGCCAATTTCTTTTCCTGCAGATGGCTGATTTTCTTTTCCCCTGTTTAGTCAGGACTGGACTTTGGTGTCATTCAGTCTTACCCTAATAAGAATTATTGTGCCAATAATGGTTAGTCATATTTCTCTTATTATGGTTCATCATAAAAGGAGTAATGCCTTCAACAGAGAGAAATTCTTGCTTTTGAGGAGCCACACTCAATAAAGAAAAACAAAACAAAACAAAATACATTTGATCTGGGGTGAAAGATACTGTTAATGAAAGTGACTAAGGCAAGGTCCCCCAATTGGACAGATAATAAAACATTGTCCTTCTAAAGTTTTTTATTGAACTGAAGGACATGTTTTATGAAGGGAGTGCAACCTTGGATTGCTAAGACTCTTCCTGACATCTCTCTCTCCACCCCTCAAGTCTAAATCCATTTACGACTAAACATATAAAGTATGAGTTATAAAGAAAGGACTGGGCTGTGTGAGCATGCTTGGTAACCATTTTAGGATGAGAATGATTCTAAATTTTCAAAGGAGCAAATGTTCCTCCTACAGTATTGAGTGCTACCAGAGAGATAGCATTCAATCTATTAGATTTAGAAAGAGAAAGTGAAGCAAAGTTAGCTTCCATCTTTTGGAAGGAATAATAATAGTAATAATAGCATTATATAGCACTTTTAAGGATTCGAAAGCACTTCATATTTGCTAATCTTTATAATGACCTGAAAAAACTGGAACTATTGTAATTAATATTTTCTTTGTATATATTATATTTGTTATTAAATACAATATATTGTATGTATAATATATATTATCCTAGTTTATATATATATGTATATATATATCTTTATATGACAAAGAGTTTTAGGCTTAAATGAATGATACAATGTCACATACTGGGTTCTAAAACTGTCTTGATTCCAAGTCACACACTCTCTCCACGCCCATCATCTATCTGCTTCATTTCTTATTTGTTATAACTAGATACTAGTTATAACTAGTATAACTAGATAACTAGATGATGAAGAAGGATTTGATTGTTTTTCTGTTACCAAAGGAAGATTTTGTTATGGATCAGTGCTTAACCATTTCCCTTCCTTTCATTTTTTGCTCTCTTCCATGCTTCTCCATATTGAAGGATCAATTGATTTCTACAAAATGACTAAATACCTTTCTTTAGATTTCAAGTTCCAAGATGAATCTCCTGGTGATTTCCCCTGTTCATCAATCATGGAACATTATGATCTTTAAAGAATCAAAATTTTGGGTTATCTAAAGGGCAGGAGAGAGATACGTTCAGGTGAATGCAAGTAGTCTACAATATACTACTTTCCATTAAAGTAGTAGTATAAAAATGTCATCAGAGAAATGTGTATGGAAAGGTGGTAAATTAGTCACATAGAAAGAATGAAAACAAATGTTGGATAGTTTGAATGATTTTCACAAAATGTTAAAATATCTTGAGAAAGTCTTTTAGAATATTGAAAAGATTATCTCTAGAAGATTTGTTGGAAGGCAGTGACCAATTTACAAAGGATATGTATGTATTGGGATCGGTATTACGTGGAGTACCCATATTGATGAGATTATGGAACCAACAAAATATAAGAAGCATTAAAGATAAGGATATAGCTTTTTTCTTATCCTTCATTCCTCCAAATTCTACAAATAGTAGAGGCTTAATAAGTATTTATTACACTTAATTTTCTTACTCCCACATCTTTCCATTCTTTCCCATAATACTTATGAAAACCTATTCCTTTGTGAAATTATACTTCATCTTTTAGTAAATATAGTTAGGTGGTATGAAGTATAGGACTTGGAATTAGGAAATCCTGATTTCAAATTCTGATTTAGATACTTTTTAATTGTGTATCTGTGGCTCTGTTTCTTCACCTATAGAATGAGGATAATAATAGCATCTACCCAACAGAATTGTTGTTAGAAAACTCAAAAGAATTATCAAAGGTAAAGTTCTTTCCAAACTTTAAAGTGCTATATAAATGCCATCGTTGCTGTTGATGATGTTGTTGTTTTTTTAGAGCAAATATGGGAAGTGGTATACCCAGTAAGCTGTAGTGCTAAGAAATCTGAATTTTGGAGGTAGGAATAGATTTCTAAGCTCCCCTCTCAGTTCTATTATTTTTATGTCATTAAGAGTTTGAATGTTAACAGTAAAGATAATGAGCTCCTCTGGCTTAATATATCAAAGAGCAGAAAAAGAGCTATTTCTACCACTAATCCACGTACCAATTATAAACCAAAGGTTGAATATTTTAGTAATTAGGATATTTTGAGAAATATATTGAGAAATATGAGTTGATATATGTGATGGCAATTCTCCAAAATGGTTCTATCTAAAACTACAGGACAATTTATAATGGCCCAAGGCTATTAAGGTTATACTTAGGTAAACAAAGAGAATTAGAATTTTATAAACATACCAATCTATGTTTATCTAATCAAACACTCTTTATGATATTATATGTATAGATTAGTTAAGGACAAATACAGGAATTGGTAGATTTTATGCATGAAACTGAGATCAAAAGGATATCAATCTTCTGGTTGGGGGGGGCAAAAAGAGGGGAAAAGAAATGAATGTTCATGATAACTTTAATATGTATCTAAAAGGATAAGCAAATTATACATAATAGACTTGCTGCTTCATATGCAATCATCTTTTTTTTTTTTCTTTTCTACTATGTTATGGAGATGTTGGTTTTATTTCTTAAGCTCAAAACAAATAAGTAAATAAATAAATAAATGGATAGCAAATACTTCAGATGGCAGACCAGAAAAACATTAGATGACAGAATTAGGACTCACAAATACTTTGACAGTGGACTGAAGATAAGATGAAATCTAATAAGGCTGTACATAAAGTTCTGTACTTTGGTTCTAAAACTCAACTCTACAAGTTCTAGATTGGGGAATAAATGAAATTTCCTAATAATCAGAGCTATCAAATTGGGAAATGGCTTCCTCAGAAAGTCATAAACCTTCCCTTCACGGGAGGTTTGCAAGCAAAAGATGTACAATCACTCTTCAGGGGCAATCTAGAGAAAATTCTTGTTTATGTGAGCATGAGATTTGGTTCCTTGTGAAGATATTTCCAATCATGGATTTTGAGAATTTTGTGAATTTCCTGAAAATCACAGGCTGCCCTCATCAATCATTCTGCTGTTCCCCTCTGGATGGCCCTTCTCTTTGGGAAAAGGGTTTTATTTTAACCAAGAGGCCTCAGGTAGTATTTGTTGCCACTTAGAGAACAATGAAAGTGGTGATGGTGGTGGTGGTGGTGGTGATCCTCCATTTGAAGAAGATTCCATACAAGTTGGGGGGGTTAGCTAAGGGGCTTGGGAGTGAGTCTAGTTGAATGCAGTGGGCCACAAAAACAAGCAGGCACCTGCAGAACAAGTAATTGAGATGAGCTAAATGAATTCTGTCAATCTTAACATCTGGTTGCTTGCCTCATCTTTAAGTAGCTTCCTTCCCCCACTTTGAATTTGTTGTGATCATGGTTTTTTCATAGCTAATCAGTTACCAGTTCTTATCAATTTTACATGCCCTACATCTTTTCCTTTCTTTCCACTTTTCATGACTACCATCCTAATTAGCCACTTATCTCCTTTCCTCTGCTCTACTGTAATGGTTTCTCTGCTTCCAATATTTCTCCTCTTCACTCTATTTCTGACATAGGAATCAAATTAATATTCCTTAACTATGGTCCTGATCATGTCACTCCCTTGTTTAAAAACCTTCAGTCTCACAAATTATTCTCACAAATAAATAACAAATTCCTTAGTTAAACATTTAAAGCCTTTTACAATTTGACTTTCAATTTACCATTCCATATATTTCATATTACTGCCACCTAACTGGTGTAGTAGATAAAGAATTGGGTCTGGAGTTAGAAAGATATGAGTTCAAATCCTGATTCAGACATTTACTAGCTATGTGATTGGATAAGTCACAAATTCTTTGTCTCAGTTTCCTCTTCTGCAAAATAGAGATAATAATTGTGGCTACCTCCCAGGGGTGGGTGTTTTGAGGATCAAGTAAGATAAGAATCATAAAATGCTTAACACAATACCTAGAGCATAGTAGGTGATATATAAATAGTTGTTTATTACTACTATAATATTTCTATGAATACAACTACTATACATAAACATACTTTCCAACCAAAGAAGCCTCCTTACATCTCACAAACTTTTCAATCTGTTTTCTATCTCTGTGCCTTTGTACAGATTATCTACATGCTCAGAATGCATGCCTTCCCTTCATATTTCACTTTTAATTCTTAGATTCCTTTAAGGTCCAGTTTGGGTGTCCCCTTTTCATAGAAGAAGCCTTTCCTAATCTCCCTAATTATTAATGTTCATTTTTCTATATTGTACATATTTATCTGTATATATTAGACAAATACGTAAGTATTATCTGTCAGATAATTAGGATCTAATCTATTATTAGAATGTGAACTCCTTGAGGGAGGGACCTATTTTTTACATTTTTTTATTACCAAAGCACACATTGGAGGCTTTTGCACATAGTAGGCAGTTAATAAATACGTAACGAATTAATGAATGGTCTTGACCCTGCTTCTGTTTTAGCTATCACTTGCTACCACAGGCTTTTCCTCTTCGTGACCTGTATTTCTTGTTAATGATCTTGGCTTCCCTTTGTAGATGTTGTGTATCTTTAGTTCTCCTTTAGTACTTTCCTGACTATGATCATAGTTGTTCTTCCCTGTCTCCAAACTGGGAACATACCCACTATTGGATGGAACTGGATTAGCTTCAGGCTGTGTTGTGTTGTTTGTTTAGTTGTTTTCAGTTGGGTTTGACTTTTCCTGACCCTGTTTGGGATTTTCTTGGCAGACATACTGGAGTGGTTTGTCATTTCCTTCTCTAGATTATTTAGCATTAAGTAATTTGTCTTGGCTTATACAAATAGTATCTGAGATTGGATTTGAACTCAGGAAGATGAGTTTACCTAACTCCTGGCTCAACATTCTATCCACTGAGCCATTTGGCTGCCCTCAGCCTGTGATGGGAACAACATAATTTCAATCAAGTCTCAGCTCTTCAGTGGTCTGGGAGAGAATATGTGTTTGCTTTTGTGTTATGGTGGGCATTATGCCCTCCCAAAGTTTGTATTCAGAAATACCTGACCTAGAGACTAGGTCAGGTAACAATCTGGAATATGGTTTTGCAACAAAATGACATTTCTGGATATAGCTAATACAGGAATTTTTAAAAATTGTGTGTTTCTAACGCAAGGTATTTTCTTTTTTTTTTAATTTGGGGTCAGGGAAAGAGGAAAGGAGAGAAAATTGATGTTCATTAATTGAAAAAAATGTTTAAAAATTTAGAAAGGAAAAAGATGGAGTGGGGGAGATAGAGAAAGATAGAGGGAGGAAGAAGGAAAATGAAAATTAGAAAGAGAGAAAAAAGAATATGGATGGCTGCTAACCCAGCTGAACATCTCCATAGGATAAACTAGTAGTTCTATGGAATTAAAAGGTTTTCCAATTTTATTGCATCTCTTCTGGGTCAATTACTTAATTGTAGTTTTTTTTCTTTTAAAAAAATCTCCTTCTATGGAAATTCCCTTGTAATGTACATCACAATCTCTTGACACCAATGGAAGTTTGTCTTCCAGCTCATGGCCTACCTCACAGAACATAGGATGATAGATTTAGGGTTGGGAGGGAGGGGTTTAGAGATCATTGAATATGAACCCAACATTTTATAATGAACTGAGAGAGGTGAAGTGCCTTGCTGTAGTAGAATTTGAATCCAGATCTTTCTTGACTCCAAGAGTTTTACCAACTATCTACTATGTCATGATGATGGAAGTCAAACTGCTAACAAACAATGAAGGAGTTTGATCCTTTGACAACAATCAATGGATCTTTGAAGATTCAGATGAATGGATCTTTGGAGAGATGGCTCCACTATGGAGAGTGTCTGCTCCTTTAATGTGCTTGCTCTGGGAAGCCAAGGCAGCTAATCAGACCTACTAGAATGAATTACAGAGAGCTTCCTGTGAGTTGGTAAGAATACATCTGGCACAGATTCTTATGAAATAGAGAATTTATTTTTCTTTATCTCTTATAATAGATCTGTTTTAACTATTTTTCTATCATTGGAAGGGAAGTGGGAGGAAGTGAAAATAAATAATATTTAATTGAAACAACAGATAAAAAAAACACTGGTAATGGAATCAGATCTGGGTTCAAATATAGATTTTATGATTTTGAGGATTACATAGGATGTGAGTTCCCTTTTGGTTCTAAGTCTTTGAGGCTACAGTCTGGTAATTAGGCTCTGGTGCTATCAATGAACAGTATCCAGAACTTCTGCTCCAGCTAAGTTGCACAGTGGATAGAGTGCTGGACCTATAGTCAAGAAGGCTTATCTTCCCAAGTTCATATATAACCTCAAACATTTACTATGTGATCCAGGGCAAGCCCCATAACACTGTCTGCCTCAGTTTTCTCATCTATAAAATGAGTAGGGAAGAAAATGACAAGTTTCTCCAAAATATCTGTCAAAAAAAAACCACATAGGGTCACAAAGAATCAGACACAATGAACAACATCTAGAATCTCTGCTCCTAATTTCCATCTTGCTGTAGTAATGGGAAAAAAAAATAAACAACTCTCTTCATTAAGACAATGCCTTGAGCTAAGTGGGGTTGCAACCTTATTTGAATCCAGGAAGAGGATTATCTGGAGACAGCATTTCAGACCAATCAGGAAAAATTCAAATATAAAACTTCATGAAGATTGTGATAAACACTGTCCTATGATCTTTCAGAGTTTCTTAAATTTAGACTTGCAGGACTTCATGTGTCTTGCTGATATTTTGATTTATTCATGAGATCCTGTCTAACATATAACCTTAGTTTAAATAAACAGAAAAACACCATCAGTGTCTGAACCAGAACTACTAGTACTTCTTAAACTAGAGAAATGTCAATTTGAGCACAAGAAGGTAGAATTTCCTCTGACATGTATTACATCACAGGGTGGTAACTAGGATAATGGGATCACAACTGTAGAGCTAGAGGGGACTTTAACAAGCCATCTAGTTGACTCCCCTACATTTTATAGATGAGAGGAATATGGCCTAGGGAGTTTAAGATATTTGCCTGAGATATAAAAGGTAGAACTGTCAATTGACCCAGGATAGGTTGTAATAATATTGCAATGGGAATACCCATGATTGTGCAGGATTGATACATCATCTTAAATTCCGTTTTTCTACATTCTTTAAGCATAACATATATGTATACAAACACACATATATAAGTATATGTGTATCTTGTATATACCTACTTAGGAGTGTAAAGGGTTGAAACTGAATCAGTGCACTGGAATCAGACAACTAAGCACTTAAGGCTAATTACCTATTGGACAATAACTCTAGTAGCATGTTTGGAATTTCTCTTCTCACAGTTAATGCTAGCTCAATGCTTGGGGTTAAGAGAATTGTAAGGAGGGATTAGGGGGTAGAGAGAGATGAGTCAGAATTACTTTGAGGTGGAGGAAGAGAAGGGAAGTTGTGGAGAGCTTGTGGCAGTCTTGTCCATCCCCTTCACTTCTCCCCCTAAAGACCAAGGACTTTTGCTTATTCTGAGGCCTCCAGGGAGCTAACTCGGACTTATGTAGGAGGTTTACTGTTTTGTAATTTTTGTAATAAATGCGCCAGTAACATAGTAAGTGCTTAATTAAAAAATATTGATTGATTGAGTATGACCCTCACAGATAAACTTAGTTGACTTAAGTCTTTCTGCTCTTCCATCAGAGAAGAGAATTTTAAGAAAATGGAAGTGATTCACTACTGCCTTAACATTAACCTCTGCAAACCATTTGGGAACAGTACAGGTGCCTCTGACATAATAGTAAGGGCTCTTCTGTCCCAAGACAGCACCTTCCCTGACACATTTCAACCCTATGTGTCTATTTTGAAGAAGCATTTAGCAGCCAAAAACTAAAGAAGACATTATACAATCTGAGGCAAAGTGTTGCTAACTGTAAGTTCAATGTCTCAGTCTTACATATTACTCATTAAAAGCCCAATCAGTGAAAAAGACTTGTTATGCTTCCAACACAACAGAAAATTAGGCCACTGTTGGAAAAAATAGGAGCTTTTAATCTGTCAGTTCAACCTTTCCATTGTGTATGTTCCAAGTTGCTGCAATTTGCTGACTCTTGGAATCTAGTGACTGTCCCATCCTCAGCCCCAACCACCTGTGCAAATTATATTTCTGCTTGAGAATTCTGTGCTTCCCCCATTCTACAGATCCTCTTGGAGCTCTTTGAGTAGGTCAGCAACAAGATGTACTCATGCAGACTGATTCTACCAGTAGAATCCAAGAAAGTTGAGTCTTCTGATGGAGTAAGAGGCTATATTGAAGAAGGAAATGGACAACCACTCCTGTATCTTTGCCATGGAAACCACCCTCCAAAATTATGAAGGGTTGGATGTGGCTGAAAAGTAAGGGAAAAAAAATCTCGTTATCAAGAATATATGTCCCTTCCTCTTATTTATTTTAGATGAACTGCATGTTTAGTGTTAGGACACACAGGCACTCTGTATTATCACTTGGAAATTGCCAGACAGATCTATATCATACCTTTCAATCACCAAACACACTTATAAATGATCAACAACCATAGAGTTTCATAGAGTTCCTAAATAATAGGAGTCTAGGATGTATATAAGTACTAGGAAATTCTTGATGGATAGACTAGTGAATAAAGCTGTAGAATAATAGAATAAGCTTCCCTATCATCTAAATATTAAGCCTGATAATTGACAATGCCTCACTTCATTTTGCATTCACCTAATATTTCTATTTTTTTCTCAATGTTTTTGTTAGGAAGTAGAGAAATTATGTAAACATTAATTATACATATCTACACATTTGTATGTATATTTTGTAAATATAAAGAAAGAGGATTATGTGTGAAACCATGAATCTACTATGTATAGATGATTTATCTTTATGTATATATTAAAATTATCATGATAGAGACTCTATTATGTGTCTCTTCGCTTATCTTTCTCCTTCTGAACTTCCTTCTTTTCTCTTCTATATATTTTTAAATGTTTCATTGACATTCTTTTCTATTTTAAATCCCATCACTCTTTCTCCCCCTCAATTCTCCTTTTCACTAAAATAAAATAAAAAGCCTTCTCTCTTGAAACAAACAAAAGAAATTCACATATTGATCAAATGGGAAAATGAATGTTTCATTCTGCACCCTATAGTCCATTGCCTGTCTACAATGGTAAGATACATGCTTCATCATCAGTCTTTTGGAGTTGTTAATCATCATTACACCAATATGAAATTTTCCACAATTTTCCATTAAAATATTGTGTACTATATACATCGTTCTGGTTCTCCTCATGTTATTCAGCACCAGTTCATCCAAGTATTGTTAAGTTCCTATGAATTTGACCAGTCACCTTATATTTCATAAATTCTTGCTCTGCTTTATACATTCAACTTTGGATACCTTGCTGCTGGCTGCAGATTCACTCCTGGTGTTTGTGGGAGGTAAGACCACATTCCACTTAAAGGGAATTCTTGACCTTCTCAACAACAAATGATTTAGTGTGATAAAAGGGAAAGGAGAAAAAGAAATGCCCCTCAACCTCCTATTCTGAAATATGGAAAAGTTTTGCTCTGAAATTGGTGGGAGGTTTCAAATCCTGGGGATACCAAGGTTGGGGAAGAATGCTCTTCACCTAATGTTTAAATTTGAGCTGAGCAGAACTGGTAGAACTAGTATAGGTAGGGATTGTGGCTACAAGGAAGCAGATTCTTCTTTCTAATCTTTTTAGGAAAATCATCATCTCTTAGAATCTCTACTCTGAGAGGTGGGTCTTCAATTTTTCTTCCGTGCTACTTTCTCCCTCACCCTAATCAGCTTGTGGCATAAAACTGAATTGACTTGCTTTTTATAAAGGAGGTGAGTTCTTTGCTTTCCTCATACTTTACTAAGTAGTGCTGGCTTGTCTGGCATTTTCAAAATTAGGAAGCATTTGCTTTGGCCATGGCTAACTTAAATTTTCTTTTTCTTTGGGAAGTTAAAGCTGGACCATTAGTGCCTCATCTTTATTATTGTTTTGTTATTTTTTTTGTTAGGAAGTTACCAAAGGGAAGTTATCTTGAACAAAGGAGTAACTGGAATATAGTTTTCTCTCCCTGGTTAGGAGTGACCCCCTAAAGACTACGTTTGCCCCGTGGAAGGCACTAGACTTCTAGTTCATTTCCTTTTTTTTTTTTTAAATTTATTTATTTATTTATTTTATTTAATAGCCTTTTATTTACAGGATATATACATGGGTAACTTTACAGCATTAACAATTGCCAAACCTCTTGTTCCAATTTTTCACCTCTTACCCCCCCCACCCCCTCCCCTAAATGGCAGGATGACCAGTAGATGTTAAATATATTAAAATATAACTTAGATACACAATAAGTATACATGACCAAAACATTATTTTGCTGTACAAAAAGAATCAGACTCTGAATTATTATACAATTAGCTTGTGAAGGAAATCAAAAATGCATGTGTGCATAAATATAGGGATTGGGAATTCAATGTAATGGTTTTTAATCATCTCCCAGAGTTCTTTTTCTGGGTATAGCTAGTTCAGTTCATTACTGCTCCATTAGAAATGATTTGGTTGATCTCGTTGCTGAGGATGGCCTGATCCATCAGAACTGGTCATCATCTAGTATTGTTGTTGAAGTATATAATGATCTCCTGGTCCTGCTCATTTCACTCAGCATCAGTTTTTTTTTGTCTCTCCAGGCCTTTCTGAAATCATCCTGTTGGTCATTTCTTACAGAACAGTAATATTCCATAATTTTCATATACCACAATTTATTCAGCCATTCTCCAACTGATGGACATCCATTCAGTTTCCAGTTTCTAGCCACTACAAAAAGGGCTGCCACAAACATTCGTGCACATACAGGTCCCTTTCCCTTCTTTATAATCTCTTTGGGATATAATCCCAGTAGTAACACTGCTGGATCAAAGGGTATGCACAGTTTGATAACTTTTTGAGCATAGTTCCAAACTACTCTCCAAAATGGTTGGATTCGTTCACAACTCCACCAACAATGCATCAATGTCCCAGTTTTCCCACATCCCCTCCAACAATCATCATTATTTTTTCCTGTCATCTTTCTAGTTCATTTCCTTAAGCCCTTCCATCAATATCCACATCATTCACAAGGCACTAAAATGAAGAGAATGAATTTATTATTTGCATAAGATATATCAACTGCCAGAAAACTAACCACAAAACCTTTTGATAATAAAACAAAACCTGTTATCTTGCATAAAAAATCTATATTTATTTTAGGGGGTAAATAGTACACTTATAACATTAATCATATGTGTTGGATTTTTACTCCTTGTTTGATATGGGATATGATATTATTTTTGAGGCTCTTTAGACAATTTTAATTCCATGCAAGTATATACAATATAAGCAGCCAGAGGGAGGTGACATTTATGTTTAACTTATCAGCAGCCCACACACTTTTAAATATCCTTCTTGATGAAAATAATAACAAAAAAAATAACCATTCTGCAAAACAGACTATCTTCTTCATTGGATTATTCATCAAGCCTTCAACAAAAAGTAATGTATTCTAGGCCAAATGTAGTTCCACTGTCTTCAATGATGAAAAGAGATTGCTTTCGAAATATTGGCATATTTGTTCCATTTTTTTCACCTTTTTGGCTGTATAGTTTTCTCTGTAAGAGTTCTTGGGATGATCTAACTTAATTCAAGCAGAACTGAAATTGCTTAGTTATTATGTGAACTAGCCCACACCTCCCTATCTTTTCCACAAGGATAATGGAAAAACCTGTCAGATGCTTTGGTAAAATGCAAGTCAACTATTAATAAAAGATTTGAACAAATGATGATAAATAAGAGACACTTATCTAATTCAGATAATTGTCAGAATCAACAGCTTGTTTGAGTTGGAGCTACAAAGTCATTCATAGTGGCTTCTTGCTCTTTTTGGGTGCTGATTTTTTTCTTTTGCTTCAATTAAAAGTTATTCTAATTACACTCGAGATATTAATTCTAGAATGACTTCCCCATTGGTTACTAGTCCTTTCTTGTGGTTTAAGATATTGTCTGTTTTATTTTTGTTATTTAGTCATCAGTACTTCCAACACTATTCAGTTCTCCTTGAAGAAAAAAAAATAACGAATAGCTTTGAAGCTTCTTTGGCCTCTTTTATTTCTTGATCTTGAATTATGTTTTGCAGGACCATTTTTATTCTTCTCTGTGCCTTTACATTGAAGCCAGTGTTAAAGCATTTGTTTACTTGATGTATTGGATCTTGTCATGTTCTTAATAGAATTTCTTTACTTTGGGCAATGCAATAGACATTGTTAACTTAAGTTGCAATTATCTTCATTGTGATCTTGCTTATGCTCATTATGAGCATTGCAGATGACCAAGTATCCCATAAAAACTTGTGGTATTTTAGAACATTATGAAAACAACTCAATTAAATTCAACAAACACTTATTAAGTTCCTATTAAGGTTACATACTTAATACAAAAACAAAACCCAAATGGTCTCTGCTCTAAGGGAGTTTACCTTCTACTGAAGGAATATAAAAATATTTTAAAATTACTTGGAGATTTTAGGAAGAAGAGAACTCTAATAGCTAGGGGAAACAGAACTTCAAAAGAGATTGTATCTTACCTAGATTGATTAATGGAAGATTTCCAAAGATGGAAGAGGGGATGCTAAGTTTAGGGAATGGCTAGTAAATTGGTTTTATTGAAATGTAGAATGTGTGAATAAGGACTATATTAATACATCTAAAACCATAGTAGTCTGTACTTATATTGCATTGTGGGTGACTTACCTCTTATTCAATGATATGACACTGATTTACTTGCTGTTACTCAAATAAGTAATTCCATCTTTCAACTACATTTTCTTTTCTTTTTTTAAATTTAAAATTTTCTTCACTTTTTTCTGGGTATACTTGTACATTCATTTTTACAAAAACACATTTTCTTATGAATCATGTTAGGAGAGAAAAATCAGAACAAAAGGGAAAACCATGAGAGAAAAAAAAAAAAACAGAAGAAAAAGGGGGAAAAGGGAACATTACATGGATTGATTTACATTCAATGTCCATAGGTCTCTCTCTGTATACATATGGCATTTTCTGTCCAAAGTTTATTGGCATTGCCTTGAATCACTGAACTGCTGAGAACCAAGTCTTTTGCACAATCTTTATGTTACTGTGTACAATGTGTTCCTCTTTCTGCTAGTTTTGCTCAGCATCAATTCCTGCAAATCTTTCCAGGGTTTCTAAAATTAGCTTATTCATCATTTTTATATAACAATAATATTCCATTAGATTCATATACCATAACTTATTCAGCAATTCCCCAATTGATGTACATCTTCTCATTTTCCAATTCTTTGTCACCACAAAAAAGCTACTACAACCATTTTTGCACGTGTGTGTTCTTTTTCCTCTTTTATGATTTCTTTGGGATATAGACCTAGTAGAGACACTGCTGGATCAAAGAGTATGCATGTTTTGTAGCACTTCGGGCATAGTTCCAACTGCTCTTCAGAATATGTGGACCATTTCACAACTCTACCAGCAATGCATCAGTGTCCCAGTTTTCCTATATCTTTTCCAACATTTATCATTATCTTTTCCTGTCATCTTAGCCAATCTGAGAGGTGTGAGGTAGTACCTCAGAGTTGTTTTAATTTGCATACTGCAGACATTTTCACTGGCTATTTCTCATACCTGGAACATTCTCCTTTTGTCTTCTTTCAAGTGTCAGCTAAAATCCCACCTTGTATAGGAAGTATTTTGTGCTTCACCTTAATTCTACTGCCATTTCACTGTTGACTATTTCCAACTTATTCTCATTCTCTCTCTCTCTCTCTCTCTCTCTCTCTCTCTCTCTCTCTCTCCCTCTCTTTTTACATACCTTGTATGTCCATAGTTGCTTGCAAGTTGTCTCCCCAATTCTATTGTAAGCTCTTTGAGATGAGTGACTGCCTTTTGCCTTTCTTTCTATCCCCTTAGCTTAGTATAGTTCCTGGCATGTAGTAACCACTTAATAAATATTTATTGTCCAGGTGACTTTTAAATGGCAGATTGAATTTTTATTTTTTTCTGGATAGCATCTGAAAGTACCAACATTTTTGGATTAAGGAAATGACATGGTCAGACCTGTATTTTGAATATGTTAGTTTGGCAACTAAAAATAATAGGGAAAAGATAGTATCTGAGAGGATATGTAGGGGTTATCAGAGTACTCTAGTCACTTTGTGATCAGAATCTTAGGTAGGTGGTGCTCATACATGCAAAGAGAAGTGCATGGATTGAAATTTGTTACTGGAATTAAAATATCCAAGTTTTGGTAACTGATTGGATATAAATTTTGGGGAAAGTGAAGAGTCACAGTTGACTGAAATTAAAATGAACCTGGATGATTAGCATTATGGTAGAGAAGTTTGAAGAAGGGAAAGTTTTATTTTTTTAATTAGTTAATTAAAAAGGGGAAGGTTTAAGGAGAAAAATGTTCAGTTCTGCTTTGAACACATTGGACTTGATATATCTGAGGGACATCTAAATAGAGATGTCTAGGAAGAAATTTGTGACTGATTCGAGTCACAACAGAGTGATTAGGGCTGATTATATGGATCATTCGAAATACAGATATAGAGTAATAATAACAAATATTTATGAAGCACTTTAAAGTTTGCAAAATGCTTCACATACCTTATCTTACTATGGTTATTGGTATTTCCATTTTATTGATGAGTAAATTGAAACTGAGAAAGGTTTAAGTCATTTGCTTAGGATTACAAAATTAGTAAATGTTTGAGGCAAGCTTCAGAGCCAGGTTTTTTTCTAAGTTCCATTCTTTATCCTCTTACTATATTGTTTCTTAAGCACAATCTTTATAGAAATAATAGTAAAATTCATGCAAGCCAATGAGATCATTGACAAATTAGATAAGAATTAACTGAATTAAATAAAATTAAGAAATAAAATAAATTAAATAAGATTAATTGAATAAGAAAAAAGAACTAGAGACAGAGACAGAGGGTACACTATTGTTTAAGGGGAGGCAGATGGATGATAATCCATGAAAGAATATTGAGGATGAAAGGTCAGAGGAGTAGGAAGTGAACAGAGAGAGAACTTATTGCATGAACCAAATAAAATAGGAAGAGACCATCTAGGAAAAAAGAATACTACTCAAAAGAGTAGTGGAAAATCATAGAGATAAGAAGAATGAAAACCTGGGGACAAGCAGAGAAGTCTATTCAGATGTTTGGGTCAATAAATAATTAGTACTTCAGTCTCTTAGGCTTTCCTGATCTCAGGTTTGGTAGCATCCATTTAGCCTTAATCAAGGATGATAAGATGAGGGAAACACAAAAGACAACTTACCCAAGAAGGAAACCTTTACTTCCCAATCTTTGAATACCTGTGTCTATTCTACTTCTTTTGCTGAGGTTTCAGATCACTGATGGATGTGGAAGAGTTGCCATAAAAGCAGGTCTTCTCCTGGTTATCCTTCATTAACCTTTCAAAGGAGAACAACTTTTATTTTCCTTTTAATTTTTTCTGCCTTTTGTAGTAAGAATGTCAAGGTGGTACAGTCCAGTTGCTCAGTATTATATCATTCTATTGTTCTCATATTTGGAGTACCAACAACCACATTAGTGGTTATATATGATTCTAAAAAGATTATTTTTAGTTTCTTCTGCTCTTATTCACACACATCTATCATTCTCACTACAGAAATGGAAAGGAGCATATTAAACTGAGGATCATTTTGTAGTTTTCTTTGTTTCATTATGGGCTGCTTACTGATAAGGAATTTATCACCTAATGGCTAAGCTGCTGTGCGTGTGTCTTTCTATTCTTAGTTAGGTTGTTTATCTGATATAAAAATAGCAATGTATCTAAATGTAAGAGTAAGGTGATGCAATGATAGAATAGATTCATTATCAGGAAGACCTGAATTTGAATCATACATCACATAATGGTTAGTTGTGTAATTCTTGTCAAGTCACAGCCCACCCACCCCCTTTTTATCTCAGTCTCTTCACCTATGATGTGAAGGGATTAGATTCAATGATTTCTAAAATTAATTTTCACACTAAGTCTGTGATTCTATGAAGCAAAGAGCCAAAATGAAAGAAGACTAGGGTTAAAAACAGATCCATTAATAGATGATTCACCTGTACACATTTGCTCATTGATTGTTTTCATTTTATAACATGATAAAATGCAACCTAAAATAATTTTATTGGATTTTCCCCATCCTGCTGTGGAAAGTAGACAACATATCTTAATGTTAATATTGAGGATTTTTATATCCTTATATTTCTTTTAAGTTTTTCCAATCGTATTCATATATATTATCTCCTTTTAGCCCCACAAACAGCCCTATAATGATGTTATGACAAATATTAATACTCCATTTTAAATCTGAAGAAATTGATTCTGAGACTTTCTGTGTCTGGTTTCCGTTTATCTAATCAATTAAAGGCAGAAAATTCAGGCCTTCTAACTCTAAATTTAGGATTATAGCTAGGAGTGTGTAAGAATTGTTTCATACCAGCTAGATATTTCATTGTTAAATTTTCAATGTGAATATTGATACCTCAGAAATCAGCACATCCTACAAATTATGGCCTGATTTTTTGTTTTCTTGATAGCTTAAACTTCAAAAAGTGATGGAGAATTGCTAATAATGCAGATTAAACTTCCTCCTCCCCCCCCCGCCCCCAGAAAGCTAGTTATTATATATTTACTACCTGACTATTGCACATTCTCTTTCTCCTGTAACTTAATTCTGAAAGAGGCACTAGACTTGTTTGCTTGTCCACATAGGATGGAACTTGAAGCAATAGATAAAATTTGCAAAGTAGCAAAACTAGATTTGATGTAAAAAAAGATTCTTAATACTTTGAGCTGTCTCAAATTACAAAAGAACTGCTTTGCAAAATAGTGAGATACCTAATCTTGGAGGTATTCAATTACCAGGGTGTGATATAGAAGTTATTCTTATTTAGATTTCATGGTAAACTAGATGGCTTCTCAGTTCCCTTTCAATTGTGAATTCTATAATTCTATAATTTGAATACATGTGTCCATGACTTAGATGATAGTACTACTGGTGAATGAACAAAACTATTATGGAGCCTGATTATGGCATTTGTTATTGATAAAGTGACATAGGAAATTAGATATGAAAGACCACCTTAGAGCTCTAACTCCAACCTTTGAGAGATGAAGAAGATAAAGCTCTAAGAAAAGAAATGAGTTCAGATGACATAGCAACTAAGTGACACAGTGCGTAGAGTTCTGACCCTGGAGTCAGGAGAAACTGAGTTTAAATCTTACTTCAGAAATTTACTCTCTCTATGCGACCATAACCAAGTCATTTAATTTTTTTGCCTCAGTTTCTTCATCTGTAAAATGAACTGGAGAAGGAAATAGCAAACCACTTAAGCACATCTACCAAGAATACCCCAAATAGTATCACAAAGAGTTGATGAAACTGAAAATGGTTGAACAACAAGAAGATGAAAATGACTGCATGATAAAAATAAAATGACCTAGAGACTATGGCATATCCAGAATCAGACCAGAATCAGACCCAGACAAAGATGCCAGATCTTTTGACTTCCAATCTAGTGTTCCTTGACATTGTGTTGCACTGCTAGGAATTGGTATATTTTAACATTTGTATTACTTTCCACAAGTAATTATACCAAGTATTTGATTCTATTTCCTAGATAATACTTAGACTAATTCTTTTTTTTACTGCTGATGCCTAAGGTCTCAGCATCTCATAGTTCTCATTGAAAACTACATGAAAAAAAAACATATTTATGGGTTTGTTCAATAGCTTTCTGACATGGTGATATATATATTCATTTATTTGCCCTGCAGGTACTTTCTGAATTTCTTGGCCTATGTCTGTCTGGCCTGATGTAACATAGTATGTATCCTGATTGTGGAATTTAATCAGTGTTCTTAAAGAATGTAAAGTCATTTGAAAACACTTAAGCTTGAAGCTTCATCTTAAACACCCCTTTATTGGATTTTGGAAGTTTGCTGAGCTCATTCTTTTGTTTATCTGTCTTCTTCAGATCTAGAATATTTTATGATTAATTATATAAGCTATATTTCATGATTCAGTGAATTTGTGGTAACATTTTCAATGCATAATCATTTATCACCCAAGTAGGGAGAGCCTTCTTTCTCTGATTTGTACTTTATCAATTTTATATCAAATCTTACTTGAGATTTTTCAAGTTTGAGAATCTCTATTTATGAAATTCTATCCTCAATATCCATCCATTGTAGACAGATAAAATCTTTAAATCATTTAAACAGGTTTCATTTACCAAGTGCCTTTTTTGTATAATACAATACTAGGTGGCATAGAGAATGTTGGACTTGAAATCAGGGAGACTAGAGTTCAAATTCTATCTCAGATACTTGTTTGCTATGACTCAGAACATACTCACTTAACTTCTTAACCAACTTAACTAACCTCTAACTTAAATTAAGCCTCAGTTTTACTATTCTGCAAAATGGGAACAATGGAATCCACTTCTCCAAATTATTATAAAAATCACATAAGATGGCATATGTAAAGTGCTCTGCAAACTTCGAAGTTCTCTTGAAATGATGAATTCCATCTATGATGATGATATTAACAATCAATAGTCTTGGTTTTATAACTGCCTTCAAACAAGTTTTTTTTTTTTTTTGGGGGGGGGGCGAATAGTGGACAGAACATAGACATGGATTTGAAAGACCTAAGTTTGAATATCAGCTTTGATAATTACTACTTGTATGGCCTCAGGCTAATTTCCCTAGTCCTGCACCTCAGTTCCCTTTACAATAGAAGTAATAAAGCTTTTATGACCTAACCCATGGGATCAAGTACAATGTGTACATAAAGAATTCTGGGCCTAAGTCAGGAAAAACTCATCTTCCTGAGTTCAAATATATATATTTAGATACTAGCAGTGTGACCCTAAACAAGTCACTTAAGCCTGTTTGTCTCAGTTTCCTCATCTGTAAAATGAGCTGGAGAAGGAAATAGCAAACCACTTCAGTATCTTTGTCAAGAAAATCCCAAATGGGATCTTAAAAGAGTTTAATATGACTGAAAATGACTGAACAAAAAAATTATTGTTTATTCTCTATTATACTTACTTCACAGAGTCTCTTAAGAGACTTGAAGGAAATACTATGTGTAAAGTACTTCACAATGTGGAGAGTGCTACATAAATGTCAGTCATTATTATTCATATCAGGCAGAATACTGCTGAAGAGCATTGGTCCTGTTGCCCATTCTTGAGGAATTTAGACTATAGTTGGAGAAATAGTACTTATACATATGAAGAAAAGTACAAAATGATTCTTTTTGATTTAGCATATTATTATTTATTAGGTACCAAAATGTCTGGTAGGATCGGCAAGTTCTTGAAGTATCAAGTTAATTTACAAGATAAATTGTTCATGAACCTTTATAGAAATCTCAGATGTGAAAGCCAGAATGAATGTTACAAATCACTCAGTCGAAATCCTTCCCCTTTAGAGGAGGAAGCATCAATAACTTGCTTAAAGTGAGAGCCCTACTAAGTGGAAGAGCTGGTCTTTGCACTTCCAGGCAGTGCCCTTTGCATGCTGCTTTTGTGCCTACTATAGTTGGAGCTTGTCATTATCAACATTTTGACCATGACTTCGCTAAAAGGATGAGGTTCATTTGATGATTAGGCTAAATTCCCTAAGTGGAATGAAGGAACCTCTGGAATTTGTTGGGTCAAGGAATATGACAGGACGTTAAGTTGTTATTAGGTAAGCATTTAAATGTTCAAACGGGAAACAGCAGGGACCTGCCATTCCTTCTCTCTCTTGGCCAACATTGTGGGTAATGCAGTCCTAGAAGCCAGCAGGAAGTAGCTAACCCTCCTGACACATCTCACAGTAAGAGGCCCATCAGAACTCTCTCCATGGCCAATCTTGTATGGGGATTCACTAACTAACCATTCATTCTAAAATAATTCCTGGCAGGAGGGACAAGAACCTAAAGGGGGAAATTTTAAATCATTGAATGCTTCATACTTTCACAGACCTTCTTTGAGATATATTCCTGATTTGCCAATATTTAAAACATTTAATTCTTAGGGGATATCAGGTGCCCACCATTAGAAGTAACAAAACTTGATTTGCACTTGAACTAGAGTAGCATGAACTTTGAATTAGGAAACAAATAGTCAAATAAGTATTGATTAAATAGCTATTATATGCTAGGTCTTGTGGTCATAAAAACAAAATGGAAGAGTACCTATACTAAGGGAACTTACATTCTATCAGGGAAGAAAATACCCATAACTCTAAAAATAGAACATATAGATTTTGAGGTCTTCATTCTAAATCACACACACACACACACACACACACACACACACACACACACACACAAATTGGGTTCCAACTACACTTCCTATCACAGTCAAATCTGAGGAGTTGGGGAATTCATTACCACCTCTCCCCTCCAATAATTTAGAATATGAAGAATTATCTTTCTATTAATATAGCTAATAAGCCTCCACTAAGGTAATCCTCATTCCATTTATCAATTGATAACATCTACTCAGCCAGATTTAATGAGCTTATAGAAAGAATATTTACTAAGATGTCATGAAAAGAACAACTGATTTAAAAAAATCCTCAATTTCTCTTGCAACCCCCTCAGCAAAATCTGTGACAAAAATTTTTCACCAGTACATATGGGGTTCAGGGAAAACTGGACTCAAGACTAGCTAGTACATGTGACAAAGTGGTGGTAACTCACAGCTTCTGAAAGTCCTTTTACCAAAGTTCTCAAAATGTTCCTTTTACGTAGAGTTTACTTTTTTTTCTGCTGGATTCCTTGTAGAATCTTGAATCATTCTTTCTTCATCATATCAAGTCTATTTTAATTTGCATTATAAATGCTGTTAATATACTCCCATAGATGATACTAGGATTCAGATATGAAGGTGAATAATCCAAAATCATCTTGACCTTGGAAGCTTATAAAGTCCTCTTAGGAAAGGGTTGGTGAAGAGACCAAACCTAAAGTGAAGAAATGTCCTCCCTGCTTTTAAGCAGGGTCTTCTTAGGAAGTTTCTGGAATACACTCCATGAGTCATTGTTTGCTCAAATCTCTTGGATTCTGAACCAACTGGTTTTACAGAGGTACATAGGACCAACCATGTTACTAAGTACCTCATCCAAATGAAACTGACTTTTTTGATTGCATCTAGTTGATCTACTGAGTTTTCCCACCTTGTTGAAAATTAGTTCTGATTGATTGAATCAATAAGGGTTAATTACTTTTATACTGTGTAGGATAATTATTATACCTCTACTGTTATGCAAATACACATAAAATAAACATTTTTTTTGGTGTATATATGGGAGTGAGAAGCACAAGTAGCTGACAATTAAGGAGAAATCTCATTAGAGATCTTGAGCTAAGCTTGGAATGAAACTAATGACTTTTAGAAGCAGAAATGAGGAGTAGTGCATTCCAAGTGTGTAAAGGCAGAGATTTTAAAAATGTAATGCCATATATGAGGAATTGCAAAAAGGTCAGTTTGACTGGACATTAGAGTAAATGAAAAGGAGTGATACCTGATGAACCTGCAAAATAACTCTAAAATGTAGGAGAATTAATTCTAGCCTCTGTGTAGAGCTTAGAATCTTGGGAAATTCAAAATAATCTCACTATGTATGTTTCCTCAGCTAACAAAAGAGAATGGAATTCTCTGCTCCACCTTTTTCAAAAAAGATACCATGAAAACAAAATGAGAAAAGTCTTGTGAAAGTACTTTGAAAAGTATGCCATATTATAGAATACTGTTATGATTAATATTTTGGGCAAAAATCTCTTACTATTTCTCCATGATATATTAATTTCTCTGAGTAACTCTGGGTTATACCTCAGAAAAATAGCACTAATAGGTAAGCTACCTGTAAGACTGGATAAGGATACTGTTGGTCCAATATGTGAGATAGGCACAGTAATTTGACAAGATAAGCTAGCTCAAATATACAATATATTGACTGTGACATTTTTTTTTCTGGACATTCCAAACTGGATTGAACTTGAAATCAAAATCCAACTCTGCTGCCTATTACCTGTGTAAGAACTTAACTTTTCTGAGTCTCCCTTTCCTCATTTGTTAAAAAAAAATAAGATGGTTAAACTATATAATTTTTAATTCCCTTTGAAGCCCCAAATTGATGATTCTGTGATGCTGAAAAATCTTTCTATAGTAAGGTCAAAGGATATTTGCACATTTATGCATACATATGTATACTCAAACATGCATGCAATTTAAGGTGTCCATGCTATAGTGAAAATTTTTCTCTACAAACTGTTCTTTTGAAAAGGGGCTCTTCATAGCAGACTTACTTTGATATTTCATCATAATCTGAAGTTGATTTTGGGTTTTGAATGCTATGCCAATGAAAAATAAGCTCCAGAAGGTTCTATTAAGTTAGAAAAGCTCACTTAGAGCCTTGGCTCAACAAGAAATTATGCCTGCTATTTTGAAGATTGGTATTAAAAGTTTTATTGCTGGGAGGTTGACTGTTGGATGATGAGTTTTGCCCTGGCAACCCATGAAACAATAAATAGAAAATGGCCTTTGAGTCTAAGAATCCCCCACCCACTTCTTCAATGATGATTGCAAAGTAAAAAAAAAAAAAAAGGGGGGGGGAATAAAAGTACAAAGAATTGGTGTGTTTTTAGAACATCGCTAATATTAATTTAACTGTTGGAACTTTTAATGAACAAACTTTGTCCCGTGATCACTGAATTGATAAACTATGGAAAGAAATGAGCTATGTCCATATTGGCATTCTGGATATAAAAGAAACCAGGAGATGTAAAAAAGTTACAACAGAATGAAAGGGTGTTTATAACCTGTCTTTAAAGAAGTTAATAATGGAGTGTTGGAATTTGTTTCTTTGTATTCCAAAAGGCAGCAAGAAAGATCATTGCATGAGTGTATCACCTCAAAAAGGTATATTGTTGATCCTGCTTTTCAGTGCTTATAACAAGCATAAGCAAATATACTATCCTGAAGAAAACTTCTACATACCAGCATTTAATACAGAAGATGAAGATGAAGGGAAATTCTATTTAGGATTTGACAAGATCCTTCAACCTAATTAATCATGTAGTTTAATTTTGGATGAAATAAGTGAAAAATTGGGCATAGTTAATGATGATAATTTTTCTGGGAAAAAAAAATGTTTGGGACTAAGAAACAAAAGAAACTAAAGATCTGTAGACCAAAGGTGTCAAGCTTTGCTGTAAAATTCCAGAACTATAATCTCAAGGAAAAAAATACTGCTAGCTGCCAGACAAAAACAATTCAAATATCAAGGAGCAATAGTCAGGATTACCCAGGATTTGCAGCTTCTACAATAAAGGATTGGAGGGTCTGGAATATCCTATTCTAGAAGGCAAAGGACCTGGGGTTATAGCCAAGAATTAACTACCCAGAGAGAGACTCAGAATCATCTTTCAGGGAAGGAGATGAAGCTTCAATGAAATAAGAGACTTTCAATCATTTCTATCGAAAAAAAAAAAAAAGAAATAAAAAAGAAAATTTAATCTACGAACACAGGAAGCAAGAGAATCATAAAAAAAGACAAATAGGGGAAATATATATATATATATATAATATTTGTCTGTTTATTCACTCATTTGTTTATTTGCTTAGTTGCTTATTTATTTGCTTAATTATTAATTAATTAATGCATACATTCATTTATTCATCTATCTATCTGTTTGTTTGTTTAAGGGTTCAACTGTTTACATCCTTTGATAGGAAAACAATATCTGTAACTCCTGTGAATTGTATCTGTTGCTTGGTCAGACAAAATGGGATATCACATGGACTGAGAGTGTGGTTGTGAATTGTCCCTGATGTGATAACATCAAAGAAAAAGACATTAAGGGGTGGGACTGTACTGGAAAAAAGAGGAAAGAGGAAGCATAATGGGACAATTGCCTCACATGAAGAGGTATAAAAGACCAGGGAAAGAAGGGAGAGGGATGAGCATTGCTTGATGTTTGATCTCATAATTTTTGGCTTTAAGAGGGAATAATTTAATCATTCAGTAGAACATAGAAATGTATTTAACTCTACAAAAAAAGTAGGAGAAAGAGGAAAAGAAAAGGGAGGGACAGAATAGAAAGAAAGGCAGAAAGACTAGGGGAAAAAAGGTAAGAGAAGGGGGGGAGGGTTGATAGAAAATAAGGTAGTGAGTGGAGTAGGGAAAAAAACCACTAGCAAGAGACAGGGAGGGCTGATAGACATAACATAATGAATGGAGTGGGTAAAAAAACATATGACTAAAGACAAGGTGGAATGAGAGAAGGAAAATATATACAGGAGAGAAATAGGATGGTGGGAAATACAGAACTGGTAATCGTAACTGCTAATTTTAATGGGATGAACTCTCCCATAAAATGGAAGCAAATAGCAGAGTGGATTAAAAAACAGAATCCTACAATATGTTGTCTAGAGGAAACACATTTGACACAGAGAGAAATATTCAAAATAAAGGTAAAAGGCTAGAACAAAATTTATTATGCTTCAGCTGAAGTAAAAAATCGCAGGGATAGCAATTCTGATCTCAGATAAAGCAAAAGTAAAAAATAGATTATTAAAAGAGATAAGGAGGGAAAGTTTATTTTGATAGAGAGTACTATAAATAATGAAGTAGTAACAATACTAAATGTATATGCACCAAATGTTAAAGCAGGTAAATTCCTAGAAAAGATTTTAAGTGAGAACAGGAAGAAATAGCAAAATGTTCTAATGGGGAACCTCAACATTTCCCTCTCAGAATCAAACAAATCTAACCACAAAATAAACAAGAAAGAAACTAGGGTTGTTATCAGGATCCTAGAAAACCGATATATGATATACCTCTGGAGAAAATTGAATAAAGACAGAAAGGAATATACCTTTTTCTCGGCAATACATAGCACTTTCACAAAAATTAATCATGTGTTAGGGAATAAAAACCTCACAATTAAATGTAAAAGGGCAGAAATAGTAAATTCTTCCTTTTCAGACCACATTCCAAAAAAAAAAATTCAATGAAAGGCCAGGGAAATATAAGCTAAAAACCAACTGGGAAATAAACAATCTAATATTAAGAATGAGTGGGTTATACAACAATTTACAGAAACAATCCATAAAGAAAATGACAATGAGACAATATCCCAAAACCCATGAGATGCAGTTATTAGGGGAACTTTTATATGTCTAAATAGTTATATAAATAAAATAGAGAAGGAGGAGATCAATGAATTAAGTATGCACCTATAAAAGCTAGAAAAAGAGCAAATTTAAACCTCCCTATTAAATACCAAATTAGAAATTTTGAAACTCAAAAAGAGATTAATAAAATAGAAACCAAGAAAATTATTGAACTAATAAACAAAACTAATAGTTAGTTTTATGAAAAAACTAGCAAAATAGATAAACCTTTGGTTACTTTGGTCAGAAAAAGGAAAAGAAAAACCAAATCACCAGAGTCAAAAATCAAAGGGGTGAATTTACCATCAATGAAAAAAAGATTAAAGAAATAATTAGGATCTATTTTGCCCAATTCTATAGCAGTAAGTCTGACAATCTAACTGAAATGGATGAATATTTACAAAAATATAAATTGCCCAGGTTAACAGAAAAGGAAATAAAATATTTAAATAGTACCATTTTAGAAAAAAAGAAATTGAACAAATCATTAATGAACTCCCTAAGAAAAAAATGTACAGGGCCAGAGGGATTCATAAGTGAATTCTATCAAACATTTAAAGGGAATAATTCCAATGCTATGTAAACTATTTGGAAAAATAGGTAAAGAAGGAGTACTACCAAATTCCTTCTATGACACAAATTTGGCACTGATATCTAAATCAGGAAGGGCCAAAACAGAGAAAGAAAATTTCAGCTCAATCTCCTTAATGAATATTCATGCAAAAAATTTTAAATGAAATATTAGCAACGAGATTACAGCAATTTATTGGCAGGATAATACACTATGACCAAGTGGGATTTATGCCAGGAATGCAGGGATGCTTAAATATCAGGAAAACTATTATTGTCTTCAATCATATCAATAAGAAAACCAACAGAAATCATATGATAATCTCAATAGATGCAGAAAAAGCTTTTTGACAAAATACAACACCCATTCATATTAAAAGCACTAGAGAGCATAGGGATAAAGGAGGTTTCCCTTAAAAGAGAAAGCAGTATCTATCTAAAACCTACAGAAAGCATTATTTGTAATGGAAAGGAGCTAGGCACATTCTCAATAAGATCAGGGTGAAATAAGGATGCCCATTATCACCACTATTATTCAACATTGTACTAGAAATGTTGTCTCTAGAATATGAAAAGAAAAATAAATTAAAGGAATTAGAATAGGCAAGGAGGGAATAAAACTATCACTCTTTGCAGATGATATGATGATATACTTAGAGAATCCTAAAAAAATCATCCAAAAATCTACTGGAAGCAATTCACAGCTTTAGCAACATTGCAGAATATAAAATAAACCCACACAAATCATCAGCCTTTGTATATTACTGACAAACCCCATCAGCAAGAGATGGAAAGAGAAATTCCATTTAAAATTACTGCAGACAAAATAAAATACTTGGGGATCTATCTGCCAAAACAAATTCAAAAACTATAACAACACAATTACAAAACACTTCCCACACAAATACAGTCAGATCTAAATAACTGGATTATTCATAGATAGGCCAAGCTAATACAATAAAAATGACAAATCTGCCTATATCAATCTACTTGTTCAGTGCCATACCAAATTGCGAAAACATTATTTTATAGAACTAGAAAAAATAATTAGAAAATTCATCTGTAAGAACAAAAGATCAAGAATATCAAGGGAATTAATGGAAAAAAAATTACAAAGGATGGTGGCTTAGCAGTACTAAACCTAAAACTATAGTATAAAGCAGCAGTCATCCAAACCATTTGGTACTGGTTAAGAAACATAGTGGTGGATCAGTGGAATAGATTAGACATGTACAACACAATAATCAATGCCTATAGTATTTGATAAACCCCCAAATTCCAGCTTCTGGACTAAGAACTCACTATTTGACAAAAAATTGCTGGGAAAATTGGAAAATATGTTAGAAACTCAGCATAGCACTACATTTCACACCCCATATCAACATAAGATCAAAATAGATATATGATTTGGGCATAAAGGAGAATATCATAAACAAATTAGGAGAACAAGGGATAACTTATCTATCAGATCTTTGGAGAAGGGAGAAATTTATGACCAAAGAAGAACTAGACAACATTATGAAAGGCAAAATGCACAACATTGATTATATTAAATTAAACATTTTTTGCACAAACAAAAACAACAAAAACAAGATTAAAAGGAAGTACAAAGCTGGGGAAAAACCCTTACAGCCAATATTTCTGATAAAGGTCTCATTTCTAAAATATATAAAGAACTGTGTCAAATTTATAAGAATATAAGTCATTCATCAATTGATGAATGGATATGAAGACAATTTTCATATGATGAAATTAAAGCCATTTATATTTATATGAAAAAATACTCCAAATTATTATTGATTAGAAAATGCAAATTAAAACAAATCTGAAGTATCACCTCACACCTCTCAGATCAGTTAAGATGATAGAGAAAGATAATAATAAATGTTGGAGGGGATATTGGAAAACTGAGCCTCTAATGCATCATTTATGGAGTTGTGAAATGATTCAACCATTCTGGAGAGCAATCTGAAAATATGCCCAAAGGACTATAAAACTGTACATACCCTTTGATCCAGCATGTCTCTACTGGATTTTTATCCCAAAGAGATTGTCAACAAGGGAAAAGAACCCACCTTTGAAAAAATGTTTGCAGCAGCTCTTTATCTGGTAGCAAAGAATTGGAAAAGAAATAGATGCCCATCACTTGGGGAATGGCTGAACAGGTTGTGGTATATGAAGGTAATAGAATATTATTGTTCTATAAAAAATGAACAAGTTGATTATACAAAGATCTGGAAATGTTTAAATGAACTGGTGGTAAGCAAAACAAGTAGAACAGGAATACATTGTACACAATAACAGCAAGAATATGTGATGATCAACTGTGAAAAACTTGATTCTTCTAAGGAGTTTAGTGATCCAAAGTAAAACTAATAGATTTTGGACAGAAAACACCCCTTGCATTCAGAAAAAAGAACTAAGGAGACTGAATGTAAATCAACACATGCTATGTTCACTTCTTTTTTCTGTTTTTTTTTTTCCTCCCATGGTTTTTCCCTTTTGCTCTGATTTTTCTCTCTCAACATGATTCAAAACGCAATATGTATTAATTTTTTTAAATTACTACAAAAAGTAAAATAAATGTAAGGAAAAAATTTACAGACTAAATAAAAATATTAAGTATTATTAATATTATACTTTAAAACTAAAGTCAATATGCAGTCTTTAAGGATCCTTATAAATGGTATTGTGGTCTTGTTTATATTTGATTTTAACACCAAATTGCTGTAGACTATTCAGAAATCTCATAGTTGTACTTCATACAGACTATTTATGCCTGGCCTGTGGTATAGCTTTATTATATTAGCCTGATCAGTCACAGTCAAATTCATTCTATCTTGGGCCCCAACATAATGTTGTCATTTTGGTTATCTTTATGAACAAAAGATAACAACTAACTTATACTTTATAAAAACTTTCCTTAAGATGTAATTTGGAAGCTTCTGGACCCAGTAAGCTTCAGATAGCATCATGAAAAATTTAATTGATTACATTTTAGTGGCTAGGAAATGACTAGTTGTTGACATGGGAGTCATTTCAGAATTAGCAGCTCGTGTGTGGTCACACTATCAAACAATTAGAATAAAGATGAAAATAAACACTAACTTCAAACAGTTATAAAGATGAGAAAACATTGCATATGATTAGAGAAGCTCCAATCTGACCTGTTTAATCAAGATGTTGACTCTGAAAAATGGGAAATGGACAAAAGTAAAGATACTCAGTTTTATCATCACCATTAAAAAAAAAAAAAGATTTGTTATTTTATGGGTGTAGAAAGCTCTCATTGAGAAACTTACTTCTAAAAATGTATGACAACATTTTCCCTGAAACTTCTAACATAGGACAACGGAAAATTATTTGCCTAGGATCATATATCTAGCCTGTACTTGGTTGGACTAAGTTTTTTTCTTGACAGTTTACTATGTCCTATTCTCTTTCTTTGAGGGCAGCTAGAAGGCTCAATAAATAGAATTCTGGTCCTGGACTCAGGAAGACTCACTTTCCTGAGTTCAAATATGGCCTCAGATACTTACTAGTAGTGTGACCCTAAGCAAGTCACTTAATCCTGTTTGTCTTAGTTTCCTCATCTGTATAATGAGCAGCCTGGGTCCTCATTGATCCTTATGAAATATTAATTTTTTAGTCTTCAAAAAAAACAATTTTTGTTTACTCTTCTATAAAAATAATTTTTAGCATTCATTTTTTAAAAATTTTGAGTTCCAAATTCTTTCCATTCCTCCTTCTCTACCCCAGCCCCCACCACTGAAAAGGCAAACAATTTTATAAACATTATGTATATGTAGTCATGCAACATATTTCCATATTACTCATGTTGTAAAAGGAAACAGATTAAAAAATAACATCTTAAGAAAAATAAAATTTAAAAAGTATAATTCAATCTATTCAGATGTTATCAGTTTTTTTTTTAATAATTATAACTTTTTATTGACACAACCCATGCCTGGGTAATTTTTTACAACATTATCCCTTGCACTCATTTCTGTTCCGATTTTTCCCCTCCCTCCTCCACCCCCTCTCCCAGATGGCAAGCAGTTCTATACATGTTAAATAGGTCACAATAGATACAATATATGTGTGCAGAACAGAAGAGTTCTCTTGTTGCACAGGAAGAATTGGATTCAGAAGGTAAAAATAACTCGGGAAGAAAAACAAAAATGCGAACAGTTTACATTCATTTCCCAGTGTTCTTTCTTTGGGTGTAGCTGCTTCTGTCCATCATTGATCAATTGAAACTGAGTTAGATCTTCTCTTTGTCAAAGAAATCCACTTCCATCAGCATACATCCTCATACAGTATCGTTGTTGAAGTATATAATGATCTCTTGGTTCTGCTCATTTCACTTAGAGATGCTATCAGTTCTTTAAAAAAAGCACAGCTTTTTATTTTTCAAAATACATGCAGAGATAGTTTTCAATTCTCACCCTTGCAAAACTTTGTATTGCAAATTTCTCTCCTTTTTCCCCTTCCTTCTCCCTTCTCTAGACAGCAAACAATTCAATATTGGGTAAATGGGCAATTTTTCTAAACATATTTCCACATTTATCATGCTGCACAAGAAATATCAAATTAAAGGGGGAAAATAAGAAAAACAAAACCAATAAAAAATAAATTAAAGCAAACAACAACAACAACAAAGGTGAAAAAACTGTCTTGTGATCAATATTTAGTCCTGTTAGTCCTCTCTCTGGATGTAGATGACTCTCTCCAATATAAGACTACTGGAATTGCCTTGAATCATCTCATTGTTGAAAAGAGCCAAGTCCATCACAGTTTATCATCACATAATCTTGTCGTTGCTGTGTACAATGTTCTCTTGATTCTACTCACTTCACTTAGCATCAATTCCTGTAAGACTCTCCAGGCCTTTCTGAAATCAGCCTACTCATAATTTCTTATATAACAATAATATTGCATTACATTCATATACCATAACTTATTCAGCCTTTCTTCAACTGTTAGGCATCCACTCAGTTTCTAGTTCCTGGCTATTTCAAAAAGAACTGCTATAAACATTTTTACATATGTGGGTCCATTTCCTTTTTTAATTATTTCTTTGGAATAGAGACCCAGTGGGGACACTACTGGATCAAAGGATATGCAGTTTGATAACTTTTTGAGCATAGTTCCATATTGTTCTCCAGAATGGTTCACAACTCCACCAACAATGTATTAGTGTCCCAGTTTTCCTTATCCCCGCCAACATTTATAATTATCTTTTCCTGTTATTTTAATCAATCTAAGAGGTGTGAAGTGATACCTCAGAGTTGTCTTAATTTGCATGTCACTAATCAATAGTGATTTAAAGCATTTTTTTTCATCTAACTAGAAATTGCTTTAATTTCTTCATCTGAAATTTGTTTATATCCTTTGATCCTTTATTTATTGAAGAATTCCATTTGTATTCTTATTAACTTGAGTCAATTGTCTATATAGTTTACAAATAAGACCTTTATCAGAAACCTTGGATATAATTTTATCCCAGTTTCTGTTTTCCTTCTAATCTTGGCTACATTAGTTTTGTTTGTACATAAAATTTTAAATTTAATATAATTCACTTTGCTAAAGTTGTTGTTTCCATTAGTTTTTAGTTGATTTTCTAGGATTCTCTAAGTATACCATCATATCATTTAAAAAGAGTGATAATTTTGTTTTCTCATTTCCTGCTGTAATTCCTTCAATTTCTCTTTCTTCTATTATTGATAAAGCTAAAATTTCTAATACAATATTGAATAGTAATCATGGTAATTAAAGCAATTACACCAATCTTATTGGGAAGGTTATCCATTATCAGCTCTTTTTCTGGGAATGGATAGTATTTTTCATCATATGACTTTCAGAGTTGTCTTGAATCATTGTATTGCTGAAAATAGCTAAATCATAGTTGGTCATCTTACAATATTGCTGCTAATTTATACACAGTGCATTTTAGTTTGAGGAAGCTCATGGAAGTCTTTTCAAGTTTTTCTGATAGCATACTCATTATAGTACAGTAGTATCTGATCATAATCACATACCACAATTTATTCAGCTATTCCCCAACTGATGGGTGTCCAAATCTCTGTCACCAGAAAAGAGTGCTATAAATATTTTTGTACAAATAAGTCATTTTCTTTTTTATATTTATCTCTTTTGGGATGCACAACTAGGTCAAATAATCTGCTTGGCATTATAGCTTTTTGGGCATAGTTCCAAATTGCTCTAGAGAAAGGTTGAATCAGTTTTCAACTCCACTAACAATACATTAATGTCTCATTTTGCATATCCCCTCTAACATTTGTTATTTTCCTTTTCTATCCTATTAACTAATCTATGAAGTAGAGGTAAGAGGTAGAATTTCAGAATTGCTTTAATTTGCATTTCACTAATCAGTAGTGAGTTGGAATACTTTAAAATATGGTTATATAGCTTTGATTACTTCATCTTAAAACTGTTCATATCTTTTGGTCATTTTTAATTAGACAATGACTATTTTTTAAAATAAATTTGCCTATGTTCTCTATATATCTGAGAATTGTGCCTTTATCAGAGCAGATTGTTTAATTTTTTTTTCACAGTTCCTATTACTAACTGTATTTCCATCTATCCTATTCCACCCATCCCCATATGTTATGAGCCAGAACTCTGAACTTGAAACAAAGGATTCTTACAAGGTACTAAGTGGAATTGATGAGACAATCATTATCTACTTTAACATGGTGCTTAATAGTTCTCTAAGTTCAGTATAATCTGTTTTATAACCTGGGCTTTTTATATGTTTCCATATATTCTATATATCCATCTACCTATCTGTCTGTCTATTTATCTGTCTGTCTACATTTTCTTATTTGCTATTCCCTGTATAAAATCTTCCATCTCTTGATCTTCATTTGCACTAACACTATTCACCAAATGCCTCAAATACTTTCCCCTTCTTGCCTCTACTCTTTAACTTTATTAGTTTCTTTTAAGACTTATTTCAAATCTTATCTTCTATAGGAAGCCTTTTCTGATCCCTACTGCATCTCTTCCCTATCTCCAATGCCTTCCCCCTGAGATAACCTCTATTTATATAAGTATATATGTGTAACATAATACACACACATATTATGTATTTAGTCTTTTACAGATTGTTTTCCCCATTGGAACATAAATTCCATGAGGGACTATAGTGTTCTTGCTTTTATATTTCCAGGATTTACATGCCAACACATAATTGGTATTTAAATGGTTGCTTGCTTGTTTGATTATATCAGATCCACTGACATCATGGTACATTGGAAAGAACAACAGAATCTAAGAGAGGTTTTGGATCAGAGTCCCAATTCTGAAATATGGTACTTTAGGGGACATCATTTTCATTTATAAAATCAAGGGACTAATAAAGATGATGTCTAATGTCACTTCTAAATTTTGGCTTGAGTGGAAAAATGAAATCTTCATGAGAAGCTGTTTCATGAAGAGTAAAGAGTGAGTAGGTTTCAGCCCTGATATAGTTTCTTACTATTTGGTCTTGGGCATGTTAGTAGGCCTATTTGAAGTCTATTTGGTTGCCATTGTTATTGTTCCATCATTTCCAAGTTTTCATGATTCCATTTGGGGTTTTCTTGACTAAGATACTACAGTAGTTTGTCATTTTCTTCTCCATCTAATTTTATGGATAAGGAAACTGAGGCAAACAGGGTTAAGTGACTTACCCAGAGTCATACAGCTCAAAAGAGTTTGATGCTATATCTAACTAAGGAGCTCCTGACTAGAGCTGGCACTCTATCCACTATGGCACCTTGATGCTCTGGGGGTGATTCTGTGGGGTGCAGGGGTGTCCGTTTTATCAATATGCAAAAATAAACCCTTGAACTAGATGACATCTAAGGTCCTTTCCAACCTTGAATCTATGAGCCCAAACACTTATGATCCTGTGAAAGCAGGAGATAAAATTGTAAAATCAGAAGTCTGAGCTGGGGGAGGATTAACAGTTGGCATTTCCAGCCTTTCTTCTCCTTTCTGTACTGAAGTACAGACCTGATTGTGGCCATCTCCTGAGGGTACTACTTAATGAATGGCTTCAGTGCAGTATTGAACTGCCTAAAAGAGCAAATGTTCCTCCCAGCACCCTCCTTTCCTTTAGTGAGGGCCTATTTTATGGTATCCTTTCAAGAGGAGATAATATACTAGAATTTCATTTTCTTACTAACACTGCGGAACAAAGTAAAATCCCAGTTATAGACTTCCTATATTAGAGTGAGTGGTCCATTCTATATCACTGAGTGTAGGGTTCAGCTGTGCTGAAGATTTGCAGCTCTTGTAGAACCTGGCTATGATGCTAATAGTGAGTGTGTGAATACACTAAAATAAATAAAAATGAAGTGTAATTGTATTTGAACTGCCTATGTAGAAGGGCCAAATGAGAAAAAAACTAAACCAAAACAATTTGTGCTGGAAATCTTTCCCTTATTCTGGGGAAATAGTGTTTTATAAGCATTTCCCATGAATTAAGTCTAGACTATTTGAGTATATCACATAGCATTTCAGAGTTGACTGTTACCTCATGTAGTCCAATCCATAGATGGATAAGCATCCCTTTTATTGCATACTTGATGAATGGCCACAAAATGCCCCCCCCCCCAATTCTCTGATTTTGTTTTATTTGTATAAACCTTTTTAAATTTAATTTAATTGAAACTATCCATTTTATACCCCACTCTGCTTTCTTCTCTTGTTTATTCGTAAATTGTTCACCTATACATAAATCTGGTAAATAACAAGATAAATACATTTGGCCTTTATCTGAAGATCTTCCATGAAATCTTTTTTAAAAATTCAAATATTTCATATATATGTGTGTGTGTGTGTGTGTGTGTGTGTGTGTATCTCGTGTAATACACACACAGAGGCATGTTTGTGTATATATCTGTTTCTGTTTCTGGTCACCTGGTCAGTGGATATTTGATAGGTGGGATTTCAACCCCAAAACTTCATCAACCCAAGTCTTTCCCTTTTCTCACTGATGATAACCTTGGTAGAACTATCAAAGATTAGAGGAGGGGGAGGGGAATGGGATGGAGAGGAAAAGTAGACTTTTACAGACATTTTCTAAAGCAGATTACATCATCATAGACATAGCTAAGAAACATAGATAATGAAAAATGCTACTGTATTTACAGTTTCTTAGCATAAATAAAATAAGCTTAACATGTGTCTAAGAGAGAGAGAGATGATATCTATCACTTCCCAGGACAGGCCATTTCATTTGTGAATAGCTTTGATTACTAGGGAGTCTTCCATTTCTCAAGAAAAAAATCATCTCCTTTTCTTCTTTCACTCATTGTTTCTAGTTCTAAATCAATCAATAAGCATTGCACATCTACTATATGCAAAGCACTATGCTAGGCATGGAAAGGTGGAAATAGTAAAGAGAGAATCCATTTTTTCTTTAATAAGCATATAATCTATGTGGGATAACAAAACATCCATGAGAAAAGTCAACTAATAATATAATATTCTTGATGTGATAAAGTGTAGTGAAGTGAGAGTGAAGACTGAGAGTAAGAAGACTTGTGTTCCATACCTAACTCTGCCATTAAATAACTCTGAGACATTAGGCAAGGCACCCTCTGTTCTTTGCTTCCTAATTTCCTTATCTGTAAAATGTGAATGACTTAAAGGAGCTGTGAAGTCTCTTTTAGCTTATGTTTGCACATGGCCAATGTGGGAATTTATTTTCCTTGATTGTATATCGTTTATAAAGGTTTTAATTTTACTCTTTCTTTGTGATTTTGAAGTAGAAGGAGAAGGAAAAAACCCAAAAACTTAATTGAAAAAAAAGAATTGAGATATACCAGAAAAAGTAACTTTTTATGATATATCTTCTATTCAGATACTCAGAAGAGAGAAGTATTGATTGCAGATGCCTAAAAGTTGGGCATATTTTGGGAGGCAAAGATGGCATTTTCTCGGGTTGAGATGCTTTGCTTATTACACTTTAATAGATGTACAACCAAGGAATACTCATTGTACTAAAATAATTGCAGTGGAGATGCCCATATACTATTACTTGACTCACCTGCAAGAAGCAAGTCACAAAAGAGGGACTTTGGTAGGATAAGTGATTGACAGAGTTAAAATTATAATCATTTGCACAGTGCAGATCCAGTGTAATATTATAGCTTTCAGCAGTGGTTCAACTTTTGATGTTGGAAGTTAAGTGATAGGCAGGCTGGTCTGAGAGCTGCCTTTACCATGGATCATCCAAAAGATTTGGAAGGGGAGCAGTATTTCAAATTTTCAAGTGGCCCCTGGAGGTTTCATTTACAGAAATTCTTGTTGAAATGTATAAAGATTCTGCCTGATGTTTATAGCTGCATGCTATTCTGGTGAGGAGAGTGAGATGGGATGGGAAATGGGGCCATATCTTTCAGTAGGCCAGCTGAATCTCATTCACAAGATTTGTCTCAAACATCCTGGGGTTTGAAGGTTTCCTTTACTGGACATTTCTGTGACTCTCCCCATTAAGCTGAATTTAGCCTCAAGATACTTTTGCCCAAAAGAATGAATTAGAGTTCTAAACCTATGATTTTATTGGCTTGGAAACTCATAAGGAAGAAACTCCCTCCACCAATTTAGATCTGCATGTAATCTATGTTTTAATGTCTTAGAGGGCAAGCTGAGGCATTATGTTCAATGACTTTTCCAAGGTCATACTATAGCAACAGGACATGAAACCAAAATTTCCCTATTCTATCAGTCCATATTATTTATCTGCTGTCAAGTAGTATCTAAAATACATATCCATTTTCAAAACTTTTAGTAAAGAAGTGAAATATCAGTTTCTAACATATATCTGCTTCGAGCTTTATAGTTTAGAATGAATATTTAAACATCTATTATTTAATTTACTTTTCTCAACAATCCGATGTGGGAGTCAATATTTTTGAAGTGAAGGAAACTAAAATTCGGAAAGGTAAATGTCTTACTCAAAGTAACACAGCAAGTTAGTAGCAAAATTGAGTCTTTGTCTCAGATTTCCTGACTTTTAATCCACTGCTACTTCTATTATATGACAGCTGGCTTTCAGTGTGTCCGAATGGCTCTCATGGGGTTGGTTAGTTATGAAATCTTAATTGTGCTCCTATCTTTGGTACCTAATCTTTTTATTCTTCAGTTTCCCCCCTTATAAAACAAGACAGTCACACTAGTTGACCTTTAAAGTCCTTTACACATCAGTTAGCAATGAATTTCACAACAATTCTTACCTTAAAGGTGACTTGTTCTCATGAAAACATCCATTCCACATCCCCTTCTACTCATAAGTACTGAATGGTAAAAACAATTTAAATCACCTTCCTGGTCAACTCTCAGGCAGCTAAACTTACCTATCAGGACATTTGTGAATTTATGGAGCCTTAGTATTTCCCATTGTGATATTTTCAGAAATAAGTGCTGCAAAAGCAGACTTGTCAATGATTAATGGTCTTTAGCATAAAAGGAACATTTCTACTGACCTTGCATAAGTGACTTTCTTCTCTTACTTTAAGAGCCCCGTTTCTGTATTTTTGCTTTTGGATTAGTTTCCCCCTCCCCCCAATTCCATAATTGGTGATGGGATTAAATTTCTTAGATTACTTTTTTTGGGGGAGGGGTTGGTTTTTTATTGAGACACAATTGTAAAACTAGGGGAAAATTTTCTTTGGGTTTCTTTCTATTTCTTCTATCAGCCCTCTCCACTATTGATATAAAGAGACTTTTTGGTGGTCACAGTCCCATAAATCTTAGGTTCTTAGAGAAACTTTTCCTGTATTAAAAGGCATTTTCATAAGGACTTTTAAGAGGTAAGAGTTTTTAAAAATTGCACTGGTGGAAAGATGGAAATGTTGGAGGAAAGAAATTAAATGACTTGTCAACAGTTGGGTATTTCTCCCTATTCTATGCCTTTGGGTGTTGAAACCCACAGGTTGTAAGACCTGTTTTCTCTTTATAAGATCTAAGTTTTCTTTTTGCAATGAAGACTTTTGATAATGAAAAGAGCAGTCATTATATAAATATAAGTTTTGTCCCCACCTCTGGCTTGGTTATGGGTTTTTAGCCCTTGGGAAGATCTTATTTCTTTATGGCCAATTCCTGATCTCACAGTGATACAAAAGGAAATAACACCAGTGACCTGGGCTTTAAGAAATATCATTTGTGGTCAGTAAAGGGGTAGGTTATTTGCCCAGTGTTTATGACTTCTCAAGGTGGACCTCAGAGCTGGGACAGAGCTAAGAAACCGGGAGGTAAGATGGCTTTCTTAGAACCATTTGTTTGGTATGTTTTCTGTCATTTGTTATCTTTTTCTTATGATAATGATTTTTATTTTAAGAAAACTTGCTAACATTTGAGTCCATGTGATCAATCCTAACTGGCCTAAAAACACAGAGATTAAGTAGATAAGAAACTAAAGCACTATTGTAAATGATTCTGGACCAGGTTTTTTTCTGGATTGAAAATGTAAGTAAACTATTTTATCTACAGGATGTCCTATATTAATTTGCTGGAAATTTCTGTTAAGATATTAAATGATAACCTCAGGTACTAGTTAGTAGGAGTATAAGGAGTGACTCTCCTATGGATATTTGTGGCTTAATTGGAAACTTTTTAGAAACCAAAAACCAGTCAACCAAAACAAAAATCAAAAACCCTGAATCTTTAGGGCATAAAAAAGGATATAATAATGGTGAAATAACACAGTGAGTTTGATGAGTTAAACAATGTATTAGCTAAAAATCCTCTCAAATCTTGTCAATGAAGCTAGTGACAAATATATTCTCTGTATTTGTAAGACCTGCATACAGATCATAAGCCAATGCTTACAGAATAATTATAAGGAATTAGAAAAAGCATTGAACTTGAAATCAGGTATGTTTATTACTTTGGCCAAGTCATTTAACTTTTTTAGGTTTAATTTGAAAAATAGAAGGTAAAAAAATACATGTGTCATGTGCTTCACAGTCAAGAACAGACATTTATTAAGCATCTATTATATGCCAGGCACTGTGGACATAAAGTTGAGGGGGGGAGGGAGGCAAGAAGGAAGGAGGGAGGGAGGGAGGGGAAGAGAGAGGAAGGGAGGGAGAGAGGGACGGAGGGAGAGAGGAAGAGAGAGAGCACATTTCTCTCTCCTAACCCTTCTGATCAGTTCCTATTCATAAGGAGCCCATGGTCCAATAAGGGAAACAGAACAAAAATAATATATATATGGGATAAAATAGAGATAATCTCAGCGAGAAGGCACTATTATTGAGGAGTACCATGAAAGGTTTCATTCAAAGATAGGTTTTTAAGTAAACTTGAATGAAGTGAGAAAGAGTTTTTCCAAGCATGGGAGGGGATAGTTAATGAAAATGCAGAGAGTCAGGTGTTGGAGAGTTTTGTGTAAGAACAGGAAAGCCTCTTCCTTTCGTCTCCCCTGCCACTGCTGGATGTGTGTGTGTGTGTGTGTGTGTGTGTGTGTGTGTGTGTGTGTATTAATATATAAGAAGCCTGGAAAAATAAGAAAGGGCTAATTATCTATGACTTTGAAAGTTAATTAGTTGACTTCATGAAGTGTTTATGGAGTTACCAAGCAAAGGGATGATAGGATCAAACCTGTGTGTTATCAAAGTGTCTTTGATAGCTGAGTAGAGGATATACTGGAATGGAGAAAGAACTGAGGCAGAGAGGCCAACCACAATTCTACTGCAAGAGTCCAGATAGGAAGTGATAGTGGCTTAAACTAGGCTATTGACAATGTCATGGAAAAGAAGAACATATTCAAGAGATCTTTAAAAACTGTTAGGCTCAAATATGAAAATGGGGAAAATGCTTTGTACTCAGAAAGCCCTATGTAAGTACACATTATTGCCATCAGTGGTATCTGACAGTACATATTTAAAGGAGTCATTATAAGAGCAGGGAGAAATATTTAACAAAAGAGCAGCTTCTATTGGATATAAAAAAAAATTCTTACTCATCTACTGACAATAGAGTGGGTAGGACCTTTCATATCCTGGTGACTTTGAACTCTTTGTAAATCATTATCAGAATCCCTTTCCTTCAACTCAATTTCTCATTCCTATCCCCCTCAATGCTCCTATCTCAAAGTTTCATTCCAGCTTCCAGCTGTTGAAAGCTGTTCCAGTATGCTCTCTAGAATGCCTATTCAACAGTCAAGATTCTTCCCTTCATCTTAATTCTATTCTTTTCTCACTCCTTTCATCTAATGGCTACCCCTTGATGATACCGTCTCCTTGGCCATTCTTTCCAACATTGGCTACTTTCTTTCCCTTCACTCACTGGTGGGGATGAGGAGCTTTGGAATATATCTTATTTGCCACTTGCAGGTTTTCTATTATTTAGTAATCTCTCTTTCTTTGAGATTCAGCCTATTCATATTTACCACCCAATCAGAGTCCTGGTAACTGTTGTTCTTACTTGGCACCCCGATCCTAGTTCATTCCCCTTGTTCGTTGCCCTTCTTTTTTCAATGAATTAGATACCTGGCTTAAAATTTTTCTGATTCCTTTCATGATTCCTGTCCTGAAACTAGGAGACTTCAGTATATTGATTATCCTTCAGACATCACTCACTTCCTCAATCTACTCAATTCCTGTGAGCTTACTCTAACTCACCCTCAGAAACACATAAAGATGACCATACTCTCGATTTTGACATCATTATCATATGTACCACCTATATGTTAAAAAATTCTGAAATTCCCTTATCTGATTAAAGTGTTGGAATACACAGGAGAGCTGTTGTACATTGGCTTTTTCAAAATGTTATCTTTGCCTTCTCCTATTTAACACTACTCTTCATTTGCATCATGGCCTCCAACTCCTTGACTCTCCAGTTCTCTCTCAGAAAGCCTCACTTGCACTAGTTACTCTGTTGTTTATCCCACCTTGAGTTTATGACATTGATCTCATTGGTATGTTATTCTAATAACAAAGTTAATAAACTATAGAGTATTGACCAGTGTCAAAAGAAAGATGTAATAAGACCATGGTATTCCTCTCCCTCCAAGAAAGATTAGTCTTCATTAAAAGGCAACAATACATATGGATATGAGAGGGACCATTTCTAGAAGTTAAGTGCCACAGTATCCTTGTTGCATATTCTTGCTGTGTTAGGGCAAAGTAATCTTCCTTTTGTTAACTATTCAAAGCACCTCATTTCATCTTCAAATTGAACCTGAACTAAGAAGATGCTAGTATCAGGGATGCTTCTAACATGGAGGAATATCAAAGCAATTATTCTAAGGATGGTTCCATATGGACTCTTTGTCTTCCAACTATGTCACCAAGAATCATGGATTCAAAATCAGAAAGGTGTTACTTTTTATTCATCCTAATTTCATAGTTCAGATTAGAGGGAAAATATATTTTTGAAAACTTGTCTATTAAGAGAATCATAGCTATAGATTTGAATGGGATTTCAGAAGTCACCTCATTCAAAATCTTCATTTATATATATATATATATATATATATATATATATATATATATATATATAAGCAACTGAGGTCCACAGGTTTATGTCTTCCCCAAAGATGTACAGATAGTCTATGACAAAATCAATACTAGAACCAAGGTTCCCTTCACCCTCAATTCATAGCTTTTCCCATTACATCATACTGCTTTTCATGCACATGGTTCATCTCAGCTATGGGAATTAACCAAGCAGTTGGAAAGAACAAAGGGCCATTTTGTAGTTACTAGTGAATGTCATGCTGTGGGTTCCAGTAGAGAGATATTAAATAATGTGTCCTCTGGGATAATGGGCTGACCAGTATGTAGTGTATACAGAGCCTGCTAGTGACTATTATGAACAATAGCAATGTGGGGGTCCCAGGAGGCATCTGTGGCCTTATTCACCCTTTGTCCCCTATCCCTTCCCCCAATTCCTCACCACACACAGACCAATTTGTTTTTCAGAGGTCTGGCATTCTATATTACTGAATGACTCAATTGTCCAACTCTGCCTTCTCCCCCCTCCTAGGAGAGGAAGGAATCCACGCTTCCGTTTGTCTATGCCCTCATTTTGGCTGATAATGACTTCCAGTGAGTCCCTGACCTTCATTTCTCAGGGCTTATCTAAAATCTAACAGCTCTTTACCCCACTGCAGTAAAACTAGACCAAGAAGTGCTCATTGGATTAAGCAAATTGCAAACAAGATTTCTAGTTCTGATCTGGTGAAGTAATGCCTGATTCACTGGGTCGTTCTCACTAGGTCAGTCTTAAACAGAGAGGACTGGTAATTAGAAGATAAGACAAAGGATAGAACTATTGCATTCTGTTCTAGTACTTGGAATCAGACCAATGGCATTTGGCTTTGTTTTCATAAAATGCTGAGTGTACTTAGCATTGTGATAAACCTCCTCATCATAATCATTTTTAATCCCTATTATAAAAAAGATTATTTTTAAAAAATTATGTTTATAAAACATACATTAAAGATGACTATCTTATCAAAGACTTTTCCTTTCAGGATTCTTCTTTACAATTAAAAGAAATTTTAATAGATAAAAATTACCTTTATAGGTATTCTCTCTTAGAATATATCTATTGAGCAAAATGTGGTCCATGTTTACTGAACTTCAAGACACTCTCTGGAAAAACTCTAATAGTTCTAGTTACAATTATACCTTATGTAATAGAGGGATAGGTGCTTCGAAGAGAACAGAAGAGAACAATATATGCCCTTTTCCATTTCATCTCATGACCCTGAGTGCTATTACTTATTAGGGAAGTGCCAACATTTCAGTTCCTTGAGATTGTTTGCCTTGGATGTGTTATATTATTTAAAATTTTTCATAAACTTTATCCTGTATGAATTCTAGAATGAAAAATGGGTTACCCTCATATTAAGGATAGAGTGGGGATGATTAACATTTTCTTAATCAAGCTACTCTAATTAAAGCGAGTGATAAGATATTCAATCAAGTTTTAGATGAACAAAGTTCTTTGAATTGGAGTGAGAGTGCACCAGAATTCTATTCTGAAAGACCAAGGAAACTTGGCCCAAGGATCATCTATAAATTAATTATTAAGCTAATTAGAATTAGAGTTGATGCAGAAGCCAGAACCAGCCAGGTGTTCCACTAAGATCCCAGAGAAGGATCATCTGGAGGTTAGGGTTGGGGAGGCCTCAGCTTTAGCTTTGGGTTCTTCTCTCCCTCCCAATCTTGAAGGAAGAAGCCAGAGAATGTTATCCCTACCACTTTCCTACCACAGTTCTAATGCCATCTTTAGAATAGTTGATGGCTATGTCTAAATTGGGAGCTAAGAACAGGTTGGTCACAGATTCATACCTTCACAAAGAACTTATTTTAGAAACTGTTTTGCCTAAAGGGAACTCCTTGAGAAGCCCACAAGCAGGAGAAAAAGACTTCAACAACCCAAAGCAGCTACTCTTTCCCCACATGTGCTCTCTGAGCTCCACCCCATCTTCCCCTGGATTTTATATATTTGTCAGAGTGTATAACAGATTTCTGGTTAGATGTTTTATAACAAGTATTAATACTTGTATTATGACTTCAGGAGGCACACCTTTCTAAAAAAAACTGCTTAAAACTGGATTGCTAAAACAATCCTCAATGGATAATTTTTTTTAGAGATACACTGGTCAGGGGTTGAAGCCCTGATGTTGGAGAATTGTCCCTTAATTCTTCTGGAACGTGTTCCTAGAACCCTAAAGAGAACACTTGAGCCTTATGTAGAAACCTGAGACTTGTCTTTGAAATGAGAATTAGATGAAAGACTTTCAGAATGGGCTTCATCTTGTAATTCATATTCTTGAATTGGCCTGTGTAGATGAGATTCTATTTGATCCCCCAACTCCAAGAAATAAGTAGAGCTGGTATTATTCCCATTTAGTACGTGAAGAAGCCAGAACTCAAAAGTTAAGTGACTTTCCCAGAATCACAGTTGTAGTTCTTCACAGATTCTGGAATAAAATCTAGACTCCACTTAAATCTCTTCTTATTGATGTATTTATGATAATAGTAATAATGATATGTTAAATTTTATTTTTACAAAGTTGTCTTTGATTTCTGCAACAGAAACTTTTCCTCTACCCATAAACATAAATAGAAGTGCATGCATTTCATTTCATGCTAAAGAGAGCAGGAAATATATTTCCTTTTTATCCACAGACTTCCCCAAAGAAATATTTTTCAGGACTATGTTTTCTTAACTTTAAATAAGGTTACAAGAGGGAGTATTCAACCATAAAAACTCTAATTGGCTACAAACATAATCCAATAACCTCATTTCACCCATATTGTTAGAGGAGTTAATTGGACCTGCATAGCCACCAGCTGAATATATTGGTATATGCAAACAGTGAATCTAATTTCCTTCATAAACATTCCTCTGCTAGAGCAAAGGAGGGAGAGGGGGAAGGGAGGAAGGCAACTGAGAGGTATTACTTCAAAAGATCAATTCAGTTCCAATTATCTGGTCTCTTTAGATAGACCGGGAAGAAAATATCATTAATTTCTTTAAATGGGAAAAAAATAATTTCTTTCCAATTGGAACAGGTCACCAAATAAAGAAATGGTGAATTTTACAGTAAAACCAAGTCCAGCAAGAAAAGGGGTCTCTAGATGCAACCTCTGTCCCTCAGAACTCAGAATGATATTATACTGCCTCCCTCCCTGACATACTTTGGTAGTCAAATTTTTGCCTTCCCTGGTTCCTCTTTCTTTCTTTCTTTCTTTCTTTCTTTCTTTCTTTCTTTCTTTCTTTCTTTCTTTCTTTCTTTCTTTCTTTCTTTCTTTCTTTCTTTCTTTCTTTCTTTCTTTCTTTCTTTCTTTTTCTTTTCTTTTCTTTTCTTTCTTTCTCTCTCTCTCTCTCTCTCTCTCTCTCTCTCTCTCTCTCTCTCTCTCTCCCCTATCTTTCCCTCTGTCTCTTTCCTCTCTCTCTTTCGCTCTCTCTTTCCTTCTTTTCCTTACTTTTTTTCCTTTCTTTCTTCTTCTTTTTGTTTATTTACTTATTTATTTTTGCTGAGGCAATTGGGATTAAATGACTTGCCTAGGGTCACACAGCTAGGAAGTATTAAGTATCTGAGATCACATTTGAACTCAGGTCGTCCTGACTTCAGCTGGTGCTCTGTCCACTGTGCCACCTAGATACCTCAGGTATTTGTCTTTCAAAGACAGAATTCATTTTAAAAATGCTCAGGAATGTTGATTCCCACCCCCCCAAATCCAAATTGGCCTTTCCTTCAGTTAATCCAAATTAGTGAGTTTGTTTAGTAGGGATTATTACTGCCCTAGTTGAAAATCTCAGAGAGTGAAATTTAAGATGTAATATAAAACTTCTTTCATATTATAGAAAATGTTATCCTCTGTGCTTTCTCTCTCTCTCTCTGAATTTCTTCTGAGAGCTAAGTAAAAGAGCCATGGACTGATGATCTTTTATTTCCCTTTGTTATGGTACCTCCCAATTCTGAACTCATAGCCACTAAATTTTATTCCTTCTGAAAAATGTAAGTGTGCTTATCTTTCATAGTGTGCTCTTTCCATTCTTTGTTGTCTTTAGGCTGCGATATCCATTCACATCCAAATATGCTGTCTGGGACTATTCTCAAATACGATTCAGCGGAAGATAATTTTATAACACTTCATGTATGCTTCATGTGTGCAGAATGTTAATTACTGGAAGAAAGATTAATTAGACTTATATTTCTCAACAAATGATATCAAAATTGATAAATGAATGCATGCAAAACAATACCCTCTAAGGGAACTCCCTAAGCTGCTAAGCTTCTTTCATACTCAACTCCAAACATGATTTAATTTTTTTTTAATAAAGTTTTTTTTTTATTTTCAAAATATATGCATAGGTAGTTTTCAGTGTCCCTACAAAATCTTGTGTTCCAATGTTTTTCTCCCTCCCTTCAACCTATTCCTTCCACCAGACGGTAAGTAATCAAAATATATGTTAAATATGTACATTTCTATAATTATTCTGCATAAGAAAAATCAAATGAAAAAGGAAAAAAATGAGAAAGAAAACAAAAAGTAGGCAAACAACAACAACAAAGTGAAAATACCATGTTCTAATCTACAATTAGTCCCCACATGGCTCTCTATCTCACAAGTCCATTGGAACTGGCCTGAATCACCTCACTGTTGAAAAGAGCCATGTCCATCAGAATTAATCATTGTATAATTTTGCTGTTACTGTGTACATTGTTCTCTTGGTTCTCTCACTTTGCTTAGCATCACTTCAAGTAGGTCTCTACAGGCCTTTCTGAAATCATTCTCCTGATTATTTCTTATAAAACAATAATATTCCACAGTATTCATATACCATAACATATTCAAACATTCTCCAACTGATAGACATCCACTCAGTTTCCAATTCCTTGCCTACAAAAAGGACTGCTACAGACATTTTCCAAATAGGAGTTTTATTCTATCCAAAAGGCCTTGTGTCTCCCTCTAAGACTGATAAATCTCTATCAACCAATATTGACCTCAAGTGAACACAGACTAATTGAGTGTGGTAAATGTTGGAATCACCCTAAATCATACCATAGAAATAGGTTAGGGTCTCAGGTGGTTTTTTTATATTTTTAGTTATAAATATTGTTTACCACGTAATTTGATTGGTAGTTTACAACAAAATTTTTTGGTAAAGTTGCTTATATATATTTTTTTTCATTGATAGTTTACTGTATCAGAGGGTTCCCATATATTGATCAGTTGTTGAAGTGCCACTTATGTTAACTTTACCTTACTCCATAAATGTTTACCTTATTGCTGAAAAAAAAATCTTACTCAAAATAGCTCAGTTAAAAGATGGGGATTTAGCTTGTGACAAGCTAAACTGCCCCAGTACCTTATTAAGGTAATGAAACTTATTATTACCATAAATGGGGACTAGAGCTGTCCTAACACAATCATTCTGTGAGTTATTTATGAACCTGTTGCAAGCTACTTTCAGTCTTACGTAAAACAGGTTGCAATTAAGATATAAGAAGGATGTGATTAAATTCAATTAATATCATTATTGTTAATACTAAAGAAAGAATCCTTGCCCATAAGATTACTATTTAATTGAGGAGGTATGCTGTATGGAGTGTTAAACAGTTAGAAATAATAATAGACTATTATCAAGATCTAGAATATGTGATAATAGGTTAAATATATAGATCAGGGAAGAAAGACCTTGGTGTAGGCAAGTATAGTCAGGGATGACTTCATAGAGCAGGCAAAACGAGTTTAAATTATGATCAATTATACTATTTCTCAGTATATTATGAGCATAATTAATATGGCTGAATTTACATGTTTGATATTGTTGGGAATTTCTCAGCCTAGGTTCTCACTGCTCTCAACAGGTTCATGAAACATCAATTCAGTCATTTTTTCAGTTGTGTCCAATTATCCCCTACTCCACTGGTGTTTTCTTGGCAAGGATGCTAGAGTGGCTTGCTATTTCCTTCTTCAGCTCCTTTTACAAAAGAAGAAACTGAGGCAAGCAGAATTAAGTGACCTTCCCAGGGTCACATAGCTCATAAATATATGAGGTCAGATTTGAACTCAGGAAGATGAGTTTTCTTGACTCCAAGCATGGTGCTCTCTCCACTGCATCATCTAGCTGCCACAAGTCCATGAGATTGGAGGTCAAATAACATAAGTAAACAAACTGAAAGGACTAAGTTCCTTAGTTCCTTAAGGAAACTTGCTTGCTGGTATCAGCTTTGACTTCCTCGAATATAGGAGAGCAAAAACTGCCTTTTGCCTTCCTTTGTATTTTCAGTGCTTAGCATCATGCCTGGCACATAGTAGACACTTAATAGATGTTTGTTAACTGACCAACAGATATATATATATATATATGTGTGTGTGTGTGTGTGTGTGTGTGTGTGTATGTGTGTGTATGTGGAAAGTTTCTAGTTGGGTGTTGGGTGTAATGTCCGAGGTGTCAAGAGCAGTCAAAGAGTGTTCTGTGCATTGGGATTTTGTGTATTCAGTATAAAAAGCAAAGAAGAAGTTGAGTCAGATTTTTTTTTTTGCAGTCTATAGCAGTACTGGGTTTAGTATATTGAGTGTGTAGCAGAATAGGAGTTAATTCAGTTAAAAAGAGTATTCCTATGATTATATTATTTTTTTCCTCCACAGTATCCTTTGCATACCCCAGATTTCCAGTTTTCTTATACTTTAATCCTTTCCCTTTGTTCTGTGATCATGCTATACTGACCTGCTCCCTCTGTTCCATTTCTCATCTGTGCATTTCACTGGCTGTCCCCCAGGTTCAAATGTCTCACTTCTACCTAGTATTTCTGGCTTCTTTCAAGGCTCAGCTCAAATCCTATCAGGACGTCTTTTCCATCTTCTCTACACAACCTCCTTTCTCTATGATTACCTTCTTTTTACCACTGCTAATCTCTTTTGCATGCACAATTATTTGCATGGTATCTTTCCCATTAGAATATCAGTTCCTTATGGACAGTAAGTATGTTTTCACCTTTCTTGGTATGCTTAGCACTTAACAAAATGCCTGATACACAGTAAGGACTTCATCAATATTTGTGTGACCAGCCCATTGACTCTCTTATTGGCTGTGTATATTTTTGGCTTTGTGGAGAGTTACAAGTGCCAAAAAGTGACAATGAGATGGGGAGAAAGGTAGAAAATTAGTAGTACTGAGTTGGGAATTCAATTCAGGAATCCTAGTTTATTAACCTTATTTATTAGTGCTATTTTGGTTCATTCTTACTTCTCAAAAAACAAAAAAAGAAAAGAAACTTTGATCTGTAAATATCAAAAGCATCTCATTTCTTACTTAGAAAATGGACCACTTTTCTCATCTTCATCGTGCCTCGGGAAACCTGAGTGGTGCCATTTCTTCCTATCATCAGTTGCCCTTTCCCTAACTGACAGAAACTGGAGGTAAGGGCTGAGAAGTGTTCTCAGAGAGAACAAAGCTCAAGTTTGCTTTTGGACACATGATTCAAGTCTTCTTAGTAGGAAGAGATAAGCCAGTTTCTGAATCATTAATACTTTTTTACAGTTACATCAGGCTAGGGCACCAAATAATGTTCCCAGGGAAATTGCAAATTGATATGTACACATTATATTGCAGAAGTAAATGAAGTCGTAATGCAAACAGAATGCTAACAGCAGGGAAAGTTATGCTTGAGCAGGTCTGGTCATGTTACAAGGAATACATATGCACTATTGTAGAAATAAGAGAGTCCCACCCTTAGGACAGTCAAAGCTTTCTGAAGAAAATGGAGATAGCAATTGTACTTTTCAGCTACAGTTGGTTTAAAAAAAAAAAAAACATGCACAAAAAAAACAAAAAACCCACAAACAAATCCCATGCCAAAGAAATGTATTGCCTGGAGGCTCTGGGACTGTCTGGTACTTTCTCACTGTATATGTAATCAGATAAAAATTCCTGTTGGTTCTCTCTTTACAATATCTATTTACTTTTCTCCACTCATGCATTTCTCATCACCTCATACCTAGAGTTTTATAGTGCTCTCCGAATTGGTATCTCACCCCATTCCCACCAGTATTTCCCCTTTCCAATTTATCATCTATGTTGTTACTACATTGCTATTCATAAAAACAGATCTAATGATGTCTTATCCTATTCTAGAAACTGCAATATCTCCCTACTGCCCTAAATATTTAAATGAAAAAAGAAAATTTACTCTGTAAATCTCTTTATATACCTTTCTATGCAGATTTCACATTATTTCCCATGATCATTTGAAGTTCTATCATATTGGCCTAACTGCTTCCAGAACTCAGCAGTTTACTTCTTGCCTTTAGTTCTCTATTCTTTTACCTAAACTTGGGCTTCTTGGAACACTTCCTTTCAACACTCACCTCAAGTGATATCTCTTGTAGTAGGAATCTTTTGTTCCTGATCTCTCTTCTCCTTGTCTTTCACCCTGCCACTATCCCTAATAACTTCATATTTGCTTTGGCTATATTTTGTATTTGCTCCAAATATAAATTTCTTTAGTCAAATAAGCTCCCTGTGAGCAAGACCATTTAATTTGATTCTTTTTTAAGTTTTAGAATTTAGTATAGAGTTTGGCAAGGAATGGACATTTTACATAATCTTTAATCTAATCTACACTTCTAGAAGAGGAATAGGGAGAATTGCATGTCTAGTTGCAGCAGTACAATTTTTGTAAAGCAGATGCTAGTGGATGAATAAGCATAATATGCTTTATTCAAATATAGAAGGCAATATTGACAACCATGAAAGAAGACAGTTATTGAGTCAAATTGAAGTATTTTGTGTTTACTGGAGACCCAAAAATTCTTTGAGCACAGAAAGCCTCTTCTTACTCCTTAACACACACACATTCCCGTGAAGGTAGCATTATAGAAATCAATCTGGTTGGAAAGAAAAGGTGTAGATGAGGTAAAGAAGTGAACAGTTATTTTTTCCACTAGTACTTTGATATTAAAAAATATCACTTTTAATCTCTGCCCTTAAGTTGCTAGCTGCTTAAGTTGAGGAAATGATATATATATATAAGAAAAAAAATAACAACACATCATAATTAATGAAGGTCAAACTAGTGCTGAGGAAATCTTTTTTTTAAAGTATATATATATATATATATATATATTTTATTATAGCTTTTTATTGACAAAACATGCATAGGTAATTTTTCAACATTGACACTTGCAAAAACTTCTGTTCCAACTTTTCCCCTCCCTCTCTTCACCCCCTCCTCTAGATGGCAGGTAGTCCCATACATATTAAATATGTTAAAGTATATGTTAAATACAACATATGTATACATATTTATATAGTTGTCTTGCTACACAAGAAAAAATGGATTTAGAAAGAAGATAAAAATAATCCGGGAAGAAAAACAAAAATGCAAGCAAGCAATAAAAGAGAATGTAAATGCTACGTTGTGGTCCACACTCATTTCCCAGTGTTCTTTCGCTGGGTGTGTGCTGAGGAAATCTTAACGTGTGCTAAGGTAGTTAGGGAAAACTTCATGGAAGAGGTGACCTTGAGTTGGCCATCAAAGGATAACTTTTATTTGGATGCATGAAGAGTAAAGTGGGATGTTATGAGAGGCATTTGAAATGAGCTACTAGAATATATTGTCTCAACTAATAAAAAGCATGTTATAAAATTCATAGTAAAAAGGATTTGTGTTCTAATCGTACTCCTATCTATGATTTACCATCTGAAGGGAAATCTTTCTCTACCCATTTTGGCTAGTTTCTGAATTGAATCCGGAAATTCAACTTTTAAAAAAAAATTAGTGAAAGAGTAACATACTGTAGCTAATTATTATAAAACAATTTGAAAATCCAAAGTCTGTTTTTTTAGATCTGCTTTAACAAATAGATAGGAATAATTTTAATTAGCATATTATTTCTTTATGAAGAAAATATGCTACTCATCTCTTTAAATAAATACAATGTTCTTGCAGTGAATGTGTATCTGGCACAGAGGTGGCAGAAATCCAATGTGGGGAAAGGGAGGGCATAGTTCTAGCATATAGATGCTTCTCTGGTCATTATCCTATCAGAATTGTGGAACTCAGTCAATTCCTCAGGCTTTGGAAGAGATTGTTTATGACTGATTGTCTGGGGGCAGTTTGAGGAGTTATCTGGCTATAATTTAATTTGGATGCTTACAAAGATATATACTCATATAGCTGCCATTAGGATGTGATTTACCACCCTGTGGGTGTAATGCTTACATAAGAGATGGTAGCAGAAATGAGGTCTTTAATATACTGTATAAGGTTGAAAATGGAGATTTGAGTTCAAAGACAGCAACTTCCTTTATCCTCCAAAACAAAACAAAGCAGAGAACCCACCACCATTTAGTTTATATCTGAATTTAATATTTATCTTCTTCAATAATAAGTTTAGCAACCTCCCCTGTGCCCTTCCCAAAGATGGACTGTTTTTAAAAGAGCTACTGTGAACATCCATTCCCTTTATCTTTTCTGCTGTCAGTTTCCTGGGGTTTCATTTCAGGGGAATCTCCAGGGGATGAGGTAAATATTGGGAGACAAATGACTTAACTCGTATCAGAGCCATCATTGATAGAAATGACAGAAAGATGCCATGGATATACAATGGTTCTTACAACCTCCAATTGTATACACTTACTATCTTGTCAAAACATTTACCTACCACAGCAATTACTAGGTGACAGATCTAATTATCCTCCTAGAGAAATAAAGTCATAGTGATGTGAAAAAATGCCACTGGTTTAATTAAGTGAGCTCAGGTTGGCAAAAGTAAACTCACAATTTAAACAATTTGTAATATCCTATAGAAGAAGACTTCCTGTAAGAAACAATGTGACTTCCCCCCCTCAAATGCTACTTCTTAAAGGTAAACCTATCTTGTTCCTCCCAGTTTATAATGCCCTCCCACTAAGAAATTTATTTGTGTGTATTTTGTATTTATTTTGTTATATATATATATATATCCTCCCTAAATATAACTCCTTGAGGAAAAGAACTGTTTCATTCTTGTCTTTGTATACCTAGCATGTACCACAGTGTCTAACACAAGAGAGATCCATATTAAATGCTTGTTGAATGAAGGGATATAATTTCATGGCATTTTTGTGGCTTTCTCTGTCTCCTAGTTATAAGATCATATTTAGAACTAGAAAGGGATATGAGAGATCATTGAGTCCAGCTGTTGTCTTTTCCCAGTCCTACTTGTCCATGGGGTTATGAGCTGCTAAAGGGAAAGACTGAGCAACAGTTGGAGAATTTGAGATTGTCTTCTGTTTTTGCTCTGGTCTCTCTGGAAAGAGTCTTGGGCACTTAAGCCTCCTCAGACTATCCTCTAGGACATTTTTGAATTGAATTAGTAAGGGAGGCTGGAAGAGGAGGTAGAGAAGTATGTTGCAGCACTCCCCAATTTTCCTATGTCTCTTCTTCTTGATCCACTAAGATCACTTCTACTAATTGCTGCCTCTGTAGTTATGGACAAGCCATTATACCCTTCTGGGCTTTAGTTTCCTCTATAATTAAAGTGGTTAAAAGAGATAAACTCTGAGGATCTTACCAATGCTAAATCTATGGGTTTATTCAGCAGTATCAGTGAGTATTAATAAATATAGTGAGCTAGCAAAATATAGCAATCAATTATGACTATTGCTAACTGGCTTGATACTGATTGATGACCAGTGTCATTGAAGAATAGAAGAAGATGGCATAATTCCCTACTAAAATTATTTCTGAGATTCCACTAATGCATAAATCCTTGCAACTAATTCCAGCAAGAAACAAAAAATGAAAAGCCTAGATCATCACTAAAACTTGGAGACCTCTGTTGTCATTTATCCAGACTTAAGTCTAAATTTAACTTCATTTGTTGATTGATAACTCTTTCCTTAATGTATGCAGATTGTTTAGTTATGTCTCTGTGCCTCTGTTCTCCAGGGAGAAAACTCAGACATCTGGACTCTGGGGACTCTTACTTGTAAGGATCAGAAGATGATGTCTCCCAAAAAGATCTTTCCTCATGATTATAACTTCACCCCATTTGTGGGAAACTTTGTTTAATGTTTAAATGCAGATTTCCTCATGACAGGTCTTATCAGGATGGCTATAAAATTTAACAATCAGTTTTGAAAGGGAAAAAGGAAGAGTATGAGGATAATGGGAACCAGTGAAACCAAATGTTACAAAAACAAAAACAAAATGATGATAGAGTAGAGAGGAGTGTAGGACTCTAATAATCATATGCTATTAGAGTTTTCAAGAATCATAGACATCATTTTAGCTCACCCTTTTTTGCTTTATAGCAGTTGAGATTAAGACAAATGGGGGAAGGCAGTTGCCTCTGGTCACATAATAAGTACTATGGCAAGCAGGACTGAAATCTACACTGTTTGACCCCCAACTAGATAGCCAATGCATCTAGTGGTTAGGTGCTGCTCCATTAGAGTGGTTAGAGTGCTGCTCCTGGAGTCAGGAAAACTCATCTTCCTGAGTTCCCATCTGCCTATGTGACCCTGAGCAAGTCACTTAACTGTTTACTTTAGTTCCGTATCTGTTAAAAAAAAAAAAGAGCTAAATAAGAAAATGGCAAACCATTCCACTGTCTTTGCCAACATGGTTCAAAATGGGGTGGTCAAGAATCAGACAAGAATGAAATGACTGAACAAAAAATCTTATATGGTTAAGAAACTTGCCTGGGATCACATAGGCAGGAAGAATTAAGTGTCTAAAGCCAGATTTGAACTCGGGTCCTCCTGACTTCAGTGCTGGTGCTCTATCCACTGTGCCATCTACCTTCCTCCATCCTCTTGTTTTTCTTGCCAATTTTGTAATTATATGTGAGATTGGCCTTTTGAATTTCCTTTAATAGAATTGTTTAAAGACCCCTCTTTTGTTTTAAGAACATGCAACCAAATGAAAAAACAATATCATTTTATTTGGGCATAGTTAATTATTTCTATTATCTTAGGAGATGTTATTTTTTGGCACTGGATTTAGGAGCCATAGTTGAATGCTATTCAATTTAGTTTTTGAGGAAGGAGCAGTTTTAAAGAATTTTTTTTGGGGGGGGTTGCTTTTTTACAAGTCTGATTCAGTTCACTACATCTGGAGGCCTTCAGGCTGGAGCGAGATAATCTTTTCAAATGTTTATTGTAGAAAAAAATTCACATTTCAGGTATGGCTCAAGTATCCTACCTCTAATACTGCTGAATGAACCTAGGCAAGTCAGTTGACCTCACTAGGGCCTATTCTCAAATGTAACATGATGGTGTTTAGACAGGTCATTAAGTTCTTTTCCAGTTCTACATAAATGATTCTGCAAATTTGCTTTAACAATGTTGTGGCCTTATCCAACTTTGAGATTTTGTAATTTTATTTTTTTTTTTCCGAAGCTAGTATGATGGGAAGTGGGACTTTTACATGTGACAGTAGGAGAGTCCCATATAGGTATGAATGACTAATTTGTGTCATCTCATGGTTGAGATTCCAGCAGTGCCAAAGCACCTACCTATCTGATCCAGATTACAAGCCATCTTTCATTTTTCTTTGGAGGATCATTTACTTTGTGTATTCCCTATTCCAGCTCAGTTACTCCTTACCTTTAGTCCTTTTCTGATGGGAACTCCAATAGGAGCTTCTTGGATTTTAGCTGTAAGGGAAATCTAATTAAGAAGGCAAATCTTCTCCAAAAACAATAAATATCTAGATAAATGAAGCATTTCTCAATCCAATAAAAGTGATTTTAGATTATTTGTGCCATTGCATTCATTGATTTCTACCACAGGAGCCAGGACCATAGAAAATCATGTCTTGAATGTGAAGAAATTGCCATTCTAGAGCCTTTCAGTTAGTTTACCATCCTGGCTAAAGAAGGGGTATGGAAGAGCAGATTTGGTGTTGGTCTCACCATAGGAGTAATGTCCTTCAGCATCATAGCTTTAATACCATATACCTGTTGGTTTTTCATATTTAAGTATTCTCTCACTTTTTCTACTTCCCTGCTTTTATTTGAAAGTCTTTCCCTCCTACCTGATATGTCTCTATGCTACTGGTATACTTAATCTGGAGCCCCCAAAAGATTGGTGGATTGATTTCAGGGCACTCATTTGTTTACATGGGAGGAAATTATATCTTTATTTCAATTTTTCCCCCATTGTAATCCTGTATTTCATTTTATTTCATTTAAAAAAATATTCTGAGAAAGTAGCCATAAGGTTCACCCGTCTACCACAGGGGTCCCTGGACACTAAAAAGGTTAAGAATCCTAACTCTATAGAAATAACTTGCTAAGTACAAACTTTCATTATTCTATCATTTCAAATGTTTCTCTTGGGCCCTTTTCTATGAGAACTCTTGATGGAAGGGAATATCATCAATAGCATATGTGTGAGAAACTTTTGTACTGTGGGGGTTGGGAATTTAGAGCCTATCATATCAGCATCTTTCAGGCATGGTGTTGACACTAGTCAGTTGCAGCTAAGGGGTGCAGTGGATAGAATGTCTATCTGGGAGTCAGGAAAACTCATCTTCCTGAGTTCAGATGCAGCATCAGACACGTACTAGTTGTGTGACCTTGGACAAGTCACTTAACCTTGTTTGCCTCAGTTTCCTAATCTGTAAAATGATTTGGAAAAGGAAATGGCAAACCAGTCTATTTTCTTTGCCAAGAAAACTCCAATTGGGGTTTGAAGAGTCAGACAGATACAACTGAAAAATAACTGGACAACAAATTGATTACAGAAAGCAGATCCACAATAATTTTTAACTATTTTTAAAGCTAACCTGACTTTTTGCTTTTGTTCTCCTTAACTTTGGGAAAAGACGTCTGCCAGTGGGTAAAAGCACCAGATGGAAGGCAACGTCTTGGTCTCGCAAAAGTTTCTGTGAAAATTCCTGATAGATATTTTTTTCTTTCTTACGGAGAAGGAAAGTTGCAGGGAAAGCAGGTGTGGTGTTAGTGTGATGTGAATGGTTTTCTTGTGATGTTCAGATGATTAGATGCATTCTGAGTCCAGTCACTCCATCTGTATCACATTTATTAGTTTAACTAGAATGAGGTAACTGCCTATATGTAAGATGCATGATTCCTTTCAAAAGAAATTGTACTTTCACAGCATGAGGCTGTCATGCAGATACCAATCATGAAATTTGCTGAGGAGCAAGAAGATATGACTATGAGAGATCAGGAAATGAGACTGTACCAATTGGGAAAGTTACTGAGTGCTCGGGGAGGGTCCTGGGCGTATAGTGAAGCATCTTATAGCTGACAAGTCTATGTTTTCCTGTTCACAAAATGCATTTATATGTACCTTTTGATCCATATATAACACCTGTGTGAGGTATGTAAGGCAGGGAATGTCATCTCCATTAAAAATTATGAGAAAGTGAAGGCTAAACAATTCATTTTGGTAACCATTTATTAAATGCCTAGTAAGCACTGGGTTCTATGTTTGTGAAGGAATACAAATATAAAAATTAGAAGTCCCTTTCTACAATTGGCACAGGAGGGAGGCATATTTCAAGAAAATGAAACAATTTTGGATAAGTGACTGGGGTGATCAAAAAAGGCATCTAATAATAGATACATAAATGAACCTGCAAATCTAGTTTAACAACATGTGTGACCCTATCCAACTTTGAGATTCCATAATTTTATAGTTCTTTTTCTAAGCTGGTGTGATAGGAAGTGGGACTTTTAGATGTGACAGTAGGGAAGTATCACATAAGAATGAATGACTGATTTGTATCATCTCATGGCTGAGATTCCAGCAGTGCCAAGGCAACTTGCCAGTCTGATCCAGATTTCAAACAACTTTCATTTGCCTTTGGAGGATTATTTACCTGGTGTATTCCCTGTTCCAGTTCAGTGACTCCTTACCTTTAGCCCTTTTCTGTTGGGAGCTCCAATAGGAGCTACTTGGACTTAAGTCAAAAGGAAACCCTTGTAGGATCCATGAAAAACATTTGAAATGATAGAACAACAAAAGCTCATACTTAGCACAGTGTTTCTCTATTAACATTTTGAGTGTCCTGGACCCCTGTGGTAACCTTGTATGAGCCTTGACTAGGATAAGAGAATTTAAAAGGCAAAAATAAGGAAGAAGAGAAAATTCCAAGCAAAGGGATAGGATATGTAATAAGACATATTTGGAAGCAGCAAATAGGCAGGTTTGGCTCAAACATAGTGTAAGAAGGTTCAGAGAGTTTCTTTCATTTTTCCAGGGCTCTTGCAAGTGGATAGACTAAAGTTTGAGTCTTAGTCTTTGCCTCCAACCAATTTTGCTGTGTCATATTGTTTTTAAAATCCTCAACTCAGTTCTATAATGTTTCCAGATAAGTAGCATCATTTGATAAGTGGGAACATTTTGAGCTCTGATCCTTGACTTCAGTTTCTCCTTTCAATGATCTACTCCTATAGTAAAAGATAGATTGTATCAAGACATTCTTGTAGAAATGAGCTAGAAATTGCTAAATAAAAGATACTGGTAACACAATAACTAATAGAGATAAACTTAAAAATGTAGAATCCAAATATAGAACCATGGAACATAGATGGAAAAAGACCATAGAGGTCACTCTTTTCTTTCTCATACAGATGAGAAAAGAGAAGTCCAGAGAAATAAAGTGACTTCTGCAAACTCTTCCCTTGGTTTCTAGAAAGTGGTATTAGTTTTTTGCTCATGCCATTTCCCCATTTAGATCTTGTTAAACTGTTTGTTTTAATGATTTCCCATGGTCAGAAAGGGCAGAAATTTACCATTCATTGTCTAAGAAACGATTTTCTTTTATTTAGCTTTAGATTTGCTGCTGGAGCATTTCATTGACTCTTGCTCCCGTATTCATGGAGTAGGATGAATAGGGGTGACTGTATTGCTTTTAAGTAAATCATTTGTATGGTATATGGCCAGGATTTTTTTTTTAACGATATACCCCTTTTTCTCACTCATTCTCTAACATACTTCTGACCCTCACATTCATTATATAATTATAGTGTCACCTTATAGAAAGTTATAGAAAAGCAAATTTTGGCTTTATATAAAGAAGGGCTTTCTAGCACATAGTGAGTTCTTCTTTACTGGATGTGTCTAAGCAGTGGCAGTATGGAAGCAGAGACAGTATGGTCATTCCTCTGTTCTATTTTAGAGGAGATTCTATTCTAGGAGAGATTAGACTAGATGACTTCTATGGTCCCTTTCAGTTCTTAGTTAATTCAGTTCTATAATTTAAAATTGTTTAACAAAAAGAAAGACATTTAGTTTATGGGTCATCTCAAATACATCTCTTTCTGGAGATTAGTTCCCTATATTTTGATAGACCCAATCCCGGTTCCACCTTGGCATTAGCTTTTCTCAGCCAGTTATTACCTAAGTTATTCTAGTGGCCTATCTGAGAAGTCTGGCTCTCTGCCTGGGTGATGGGAAGAAAAGCCAGAGGGAACTGAATAGGCTGTACTCGTTTAGACACCACACTGAGCACTAATCTAATAAATCTACTGGGTAAATGCTGTTACCTTGAAAATATGATATCAGAAGATAGATATTTGAAAAATGAGCACACTGTAAGGATATGAGCAGTGAAAATGAACTTTGGGTATTACAGAAAATTAAGAAGAAGAACAAACATCTCAATGACCAGAGTGTCTGGACTGGGATCTATCAAGGGATAGTACTATCAATCTTATTACATTAAGCAGATGTGTAAATACTGAAAAATTCATGAAGTGGAATGAAACAGAGAAGCCGAGTTACAACCTAGGGCTGGGGTTTGATGTATGCCATGCTGACACTATAAAGTGAGATGAGGAAAAGGGTATGAACAAGAGCAATTTCACATGTGCTGACTGTTTTTCCTCCACCTCTGACTCTGAGAGTCTATAATTTCAATTTATCAAATGGGAGTGCCAGCAAATATAAATATTAGCATCATTTTTTCCCCTGAAGGCCAGCAGGGAAGTAAAGCAAGAGAAATTTTTAGAGATACATGGATTCTGAAACCAGACTTTCTGGCATAACTTTCTGGAATAATCTTTAAGAGACATGGTGAGGATCTAAAGTAAGCTTTGTGATGGAGTTTCATGGTAAAAGGGATTTTGATGGTTTCTAAGTTTGTTGCTAAAGTTAACCTGAAATTCAACCTTCTTGCCTGATGTCATTGGTGCTTTTTGTATGTGTGAAAGCCAGAATTCAATTATTTTGCAGTACACTTAGACAATATTGCCACAGTAGTAATGAAGGTGGATAAGACATTTTGTTCTCTGAAGATGTGTGAGCAATACCAATGAGCAAGAGTAGTGAGAAGGAGAACTGTGTGAATATATAGAGGCTACTGGAAAATGAAGCTATTTCAGCTAATGCTGAACAAATGCTACTAAGAATCTATTCTGTGATAGGGTCTGTGTAAAAGATTAATATATATATATATATATATGAGATACAATCCTGCCTTCATAGAGTTTATTATTCAGAATTCAGGAATTCTTAACCAAGGGTAGATTTGTTTTTTTAAACAAAATATTTTGAAAACTACATTTCACTACAATTGGTTTCCTTCATAATCCTATATAATTTATTTTATATATTTTAAAACACTATTCTGAGAAAAGATCCATGGGATTTATCCAACTTCTTAAATAGAGATGATACTTATTCAAATAACTGCAATACAAGATAGATACCCAAAGAAGGGATGTAATTAAGGAAATATAGGACCTTCCAGTCAAATGAATTAGAGAAAGTTTTATAGACGAAGTGGTATAAGTTTTGGGATTTAAAGAATGGGTAGAATCTCAATAGATTTGGGGGAAAGAGGAAGTTACTTTGCATACTTATGTATGTATCATAGTTCCCTCACACAGATTCTAAGTAATATAAAGGCATGGATCATGTCTTAATATTTCTTTTTCTGGGCCTATGTTTTATGTTTAGGAGGTATTTAATTGTTACTGAAATGAATGAGTGATTTAGAGAGAGAATATTCTAATCAAAGGATGGAAAATCTTAAGTCATGAATTGATCAAATGAATCATCGAAAAGTTCATCGAAAGTACTTTGCAAATGTTAACATCCATACCAGTGTCAGTCATTATTAATATAACAACCACAAGGGATGATAATTAGTTTGCTTTCATTAGACTCCAAAGTTTATTTGCTAACAATACTAAGTAGCATTTACATAGCTCTTATTATGCTCCAGGCACTGTTACATGCTTTAAAATTATTTTGGTCCTCAAAACTTTTTAATTTGGTCCTCAAACCATCCCTGAGAGATGGGTGTTGTTGATTTCCCACTTTCAGAGATGAATAAACTTGAGGTACAGAGAGTTTACATAATTGGCCTGGAATCAGACAGCCAGTAAATGTCAAGCCAGATTTGAACTCAAGTCCTTCTGATTCCTGGCTCAGCATTCTGTTGACTCTATTATATAGCCTCTCTGTTTAAGGGAATACTGGGAAATAAGATAGCAAAGATAGGATTAGAGATGGAAAGAACTTTTGAGATAATCTACATGAATCTGTTTTTACACGTAAAGAAATAAATCAAATAAGGTAGTGATTTGCTCAGAGTCATATAACTGGTAATTAGCAAAGTCAGAATTTTATCCCAGGTTCTCTAGTGCTAAATCCAATACACTGAAACCAGATTGTATATGCTAGCAATTTTATTCTTTATTCATTAAGGGAGTGGAGTTATCACCAGAGCTGATGTCAGAGCTAAGCCTGGGAACCTAGTGATGATCTTCTAAACTTTGGCTATCAATAAGTTTAATTTGGAACTTTGTAGTTTTGCTTAGTTCCATTTTCTAAATAAATAAACAAATTTCTGCAAAGAGAACCACAATGACCATGATTACATAAGAGATAATGCACTGATTAAGTTATAAGGAAAACTTGCCAAAGACATTGTTGGATGTTTTGTTCCTGAAGAAATACCAAGAAAGGCAGTGAATTGTGTTTGAATGTATAAGCTGCCCTGAAAGCTAGAAATGCTATTTGTTTTTTTTTTTTTTGTTTGTTTTTTTTTCATGAAGATATACAAGGCATGTAGGCTGCTCTCCATGAGAAGTAATTTACTTTAACATTGTAGGTTTGGACAAATATAAGTTACTCTTCGAAATCTTAAATTCGAGGAAGATTAGCCAGGGTACTGTGAGACTTGAGTTTGAAGAAGCATTGGGTCTAAATAAGGATTTAAATCTTAGTTACTCTCCATAATGTATTAGATAATTAGTGGAGAAAGTATTTATTTAGATTTCTATTGTGAATAATAAATATGTTATTTCTTTTTGAGGCCTTCATAATGTCTAAATAGAACTTGTATTTATTAAATAATAACTTATTAAGAAAGATAGCTAGTATAGTAGATGAGAGTTAATCTTAGAGTCAGGAAATCCTGTATTCAAATTCTCCTTTACATAGTATGTGAGCATGAGTGAATCATTTAATTTGTCAATACATTTAGAAATTCTCTAAAACTGTTAATTACAGATAATTTGTTGCTTTGAATTGGTAAAAGGTATCGCCACACTGAGAATATCCCACAATTATGAAATTATAGGTGTGTATATTATACACATACATGGCTGTATGTGTTGACATCTATGTACATGCATGCATTTATGGTTCATATATATTAAATCTGGAGTACATTCATGCATTATTTAACTTTGTAAATATATATACATATATGTATACATATATTTGTGTATATACATAAGCACATATAATATGTGTCTGCATGTGTGTCTGTATTTGTGTGTACTGTAAAGAATGAGATACTATGTGTGGATCACAGGTATCATTAGCATGTAGAGTTATAACCTAACCTGGGGACCTGCTATGAAATATGTAGATGTGAAAATTCAAAAAAAATATAATTTGCCATTCTAAACTCTGACTTTTTGGACAAAGAATAGCTGCTTACTTAAGCAACAACTTTGATGGTTAAAATGTAAGTTGAACCATGAATAATTAATTTTCAAATTATTCTTTTTTATAATCAATTTTCATCAGTACATAGGTACTTCTAGGCATTACACATGGTGGGCACATATATAATATCCTTCTCAGTGTCTAGAGAAGAGCCTTCTGGTCTTGATTACTCTGCAAGAGCAGGTGTAGTCTCTGACCCTTGCCAGATTATTATTATTTTGAGATTTCTTCCTTAATCTATGTCCTTATTGTTGTATTTCTCTTCAGCGCCTGTTCTTTACTTGGACTTATATTCATACTTAGCCAGAAGCACGAACATTAAATATCTATTGTGGAAAAGAAAGAAGAAATGTTGTAAATTAAGGCAGGGATGAAGGGAACAGTATAGGAAATATAATCTAAGTCATATTGAGTAGAAGATATGCAAAGTAAAAGTAATGGTTGACAAGATTAAAAGAGCTGATCTTATGTAGTGTTCAGATCAAGAATTAGACTTTATTTGATTGGCAGTAGGGAGGTAACCACTGAAATCTGTGATGTACAAAATAATGTAGAATTTCATCTTTAAAACTTTTTTTATACTAGAATTTTGGAATATATTCTTCCTCATTCTCCCTTCCTTCTCCATGTCTTTAGCAAAAATTCCTTTTTTAAAAAAATCTTAATAATTTTTCTCTTTTGACTTTACAGCATAATGATTTTTGGATGGAAAGACTCTGTTTTTCTCTAGATCCAACTCTCCTTGGTAACTAAAAATACTTAAGCAGACTAGATAATATGGACATACCTGAAAATGTATAAACATACTTCTTTAATAGTTCCCTAGTTCTCTTCCTCCTATAAGAGAAGTATTATATCATCTGTGGTCTAAGAAAATTTTTTTTTATAGTTACCTACAGTAATACACACTTTAAGTGATCTTGTCTTTGACATTGATGGGATTGACTGTGTTATTTTTATGTTTCTGCTGATTTCTCTGTATATTAATTCATGTAGATATTTTTCTGAATTCTTCAGTCATCATTTATAATTTCATAATAGGAGTATCTTCTTATCTTTAGGCAAGTACATGGTATATTGGATAGAGCAATGTTCCTAGATTTAGGAAGGCTTGAGTTCAAATATTGCCACATACACTTACTGCCTTTGTGACTCTGAGCAAATCCCTTAACTTCTCTTAGTCATGTATAAAATGGGGGAAATAATATTACTTACCTTTCAGAGTTGTTGTGAAGACAGAATGAGACAACATTTGTTTGAGTTGTATTATTTCATAAATACTATTAATAATTATTTTATGGCATGGTTTCTTTCTACTATTCTCAAGTAGACAGGCACCTACTTTTTGTTGTCATTGTTATTGCTATGAATAGCAATTTATATATATAGACAAGTGCTGCTATGAATAGTTGGGTATATGTTGGATCCTGAGTATGTCATTGAAACACCTAGGAATGCATGCCCAGATGTGGGATCACTGCATCAAATAGTATGGGCCATTTGGTCCCTATTCTAACATAATTCCTAATTGACATCCAGAACAACTGGACCAATTAATAGTTTATCTTATCTTCTCACAGTTTTTCCAACATTGATTGTTCCCATTTTTGGTCACCTTTGGTAATTTTCAGGATATGAAGTAAAATCCCAGAATTTTAATTTGTACTTATTACCATTATTAGTAATTTGACCCATATTTTCAAGAGATAGTTTGTAATTCTCAAATTTTCTATAGAAAACTATGCATTTAAATCCTTGACTACTTATTTATAGGCAAAATAGTCATTGGGGTTAAATATTTGTTTCTATTTCCTATATACCTAGAATATCAGAGTATTATTAATAAGTTTTATACAAATATCTTGATTGCTATGTGGTTTCTCTATTTTCTCTTTATCTATTTTATGCAAAAATTCTAATTTTTATTTAATCTATTTTTGTTGATTTTTTTGATGTCTTCTAATCCATTTTTTGATTAAATTCTTCCTTACATTATGATTTTGTAAAGCACCTGACTGAAATTGCTTAATACGTGATAAAACAATTTGGTTTGACAATAATCTATACAACATCAGTTTTTTGTAAAATAAAGTTTTTCACCTTAATAATAAGGTCACATAATTGAAGGTGAAAGACACCTTGAGACACAAGAAGTGAACAGATAATAACTTCCTTTCAGATTTCAGTGAAGACAGCTCAGGGGCCTAAGTATAATAGCAGAGACCCTGAGACTAACAATTGTTCTCCCAAACCATTTGCCATAGACATCACTAAGAGAAGCACCTCTTAAAAGAGGGAGGCCTTCCACTCCTGCCTCCACAAATACAAACTGTTTTCAGTGATGGACAGATTAACCTAGGAATACTGAAACCCCTTATGGTTGTGCCTTCTCTTATTAGAATGTGAACTTTTTTAGAACAGAGACTAGCTTTTCTATCTTTATAGCACAATGTTTTGCTGAAAGTTAATGCTTAATAAATGTTTTAATCTAGTCATATCAAATGCTTAGCTACTACTCTTTTCAATTATTTCTATCTAGTTTTCAACACTGCTGTACTTCCCTCTTTTTTTTTTTTGAAAGTTCTAAATCGTTTAAATGACTACTGCTTTAAGATGCAGTCTGAGATCTGTTAATGCTATATCTTCTTCATTTATACTATTTATTATTATCTTTGAGATTCTAAACTTCTTGTTCTTCCAAATAAATTGTGTTATAGTTTTGTTTATTATCTTAGTTGAAACTATGATTGTAAGTGTTGCTTTTTCAAAATTACTTCAAGCAAAGAGATTTTGTTATGACCTCTCATTTTTCTCTCATTCATTGCTTCAAGAAGCTGTAGCATGTTCAGTAACCACACTCCAGTAAAACTATCTGGGTAGAGGGGCTAAACCAGACTGAGAGTAATCAAATCCATCAGTGAGTTAGGGGGATGCCTACCCCAAGTGTGTGAAGACCTACTGGTCAAATGGGTAGCTAAGAAGATAACTGAAACAGGCACTGTGGAGCATTGAGAGTTTGGTCAGACATCAAAGTAGCTAAGGTCATCCTATGCATTCCAGACTATCATCAGTTGTCCTGTCTTGCCACTGAACTTCAATGCCTTTGGAAGGGATACTGAAGCTGACAATTTTGTGTAACTCTGTCTCATTTAAATCTAATTCACACACAAGTCAAGGCATCACCCCATGATGTCACTGGTCCTCTTTGAAAATGAAGAATGAACAACAACAATCCTTCCAGGTTACTTTAGAATCCATTTCTAGTGTTATTACTTCTCCATGGAAACAGCATGATACATTGGGATTTCCTTTGTAACCTAAGATGATGAGAGCTTCATGCTGTTCTTTCATTTTTCCTCCTATTGTGTTTCCCTTTTGATGTCTCCATTTTCCCTTTAAACCTATTTACATTCAGTCCTTTCCCAGATGTTTCTCTCCCCTGTCCTCTGGATCCCCATTACTTCCTACTTCATAATAGAAGTTAGTAACAAGACATATGCCCTTATCTTACATAAGGTAAAGTGTCCAAAGCCAGGTAGCAAATTCCTGTGTCATCATCTACTTCCTCTGTGGGGTTTGGCCATTATACTGTAATCTGCTCTTTCAGAGTCTATCTATACCCAACCTCTACACAGGGGGAGACGTCATTTGTCTCTCAAGTTTCAACTAGTCTTTCTGTGCCCTTGTGCCTCATCTTCTTCTCTTTCTACCCAGAAGGACTTTGCATTATTCTACAATCTATAATATTGATTTACTAATAAAGGAATGAGATTCTTGCTCCATTAGACATATTCATTCAATCCTTCCTCCTTTCTTCTTTTGACTTTTCCCAATATATTATTCTGCTCCTTTGAGTATTTAACTCCTTGATTTTCTCTTTGCCTCCTCAGTGGTTTAAAAATCAAACAACAAATAAAAAATGCTCATCCACTCCACATTTGTGGCCTTTTGTTGCCTCAGACACATGAAAATAAACATTTTATTTAATCATCTTCTAGTCTCTGACAGTATTTACCATTTTTCTGTTTGGTCAGTTTGCACATTGAATACCTTGCTTACTGTTGATGTTCCTTTGAAAAAAAATGACTCAAGTTCAAATTCTTTCAGCGGAAGGTTCATTCATTTTCTTTGGTTAGGAGCATCTTTAGAGGATAATATTTGGGGGTTACCAACTAATCTTGAGTTCTGGAGTATCTTTTGGCTACTTGTACACAAAGAGTATTCTTATTCTATTCTCATTCTTCATAGAATGTGAAGACGTTTTTCAGTGTTCCCTACAAAATTTCTTAAATGATTTTGTAATTTTGAATGCATTTAGGTGGAATGGGTGGGGGAATTTTAAAGTGACTACATATTACTGTGAAGCTATAGTTCATAGGACTGTACACAGGTATCATATCAGATGGTAGTCACATGTTTTCTAGTTGGTCGAATAGGATATGAAAACTAGATGCAAGGGAGAATGACTGCCCAATCTAAAGAAAAGACATGATGGGATTATACAAAGTATCTAATAATCATTAATAGATATATCAAGATAAGTAAGAAACACATTAGGGAAATAACCATTGAGAACTGTATACAACAGCAGAGCTATAAGTGTAGATGAATTTGTGTTGATCTTTGGCTTGGAAGTAAGCCTTATGATTTAATAGAGAAATGTATATACTTCCTTTGCTCCAAACATTCTCTAAATTTGGAGGCAAGGGAATATCTTTGAGGTGATTTAGGGACTTTTTTGGCCCCAAGGCATGATCCCATTATTGTCCAGTTTATCTATTAATGGGGATTCTAATGAGGAAAAACATGAATCCATGTCCTTGAGAACTGCTGATTTACAATGTGGACATGGTTCCCCCCCCCCATCCCTTTAGGTATTATGAATGATAACCTTTCGGTTGGCATTCCTTCAAACAGCCCAGCACAGGAAAGTCCAGAGATGGGTAGGCAATATAGTCAGTGATTTTAGAAGATTCATCTGAGTTGTCAAACTGGCCTGTTTTCCTTTAAGGCAGATTGTACAGATGCATTAAAACTTGAACAAATCTGAGGTTTGATATTCTCTTTCATGGTTTGAGATATCTAGTGCTTACCATATGATGGAAGATTAATCTACTACACTACAGGCCTATTGTCCTAAGAAAGGTTCCCCAGAGAGCCTCTATGGCTCATGGTGAAAGATAGAAGGGAGGCTAAGGTGGGAATCTTAGGATTCAGAGCTAGAAGGGACCTAATGGTACAAGTTCAATGAAGATTACTTGCATAGCTGCAGAATTGTTACCTAAAATTCATTATACCTTCTGATAAAATGTTAATTTAGAATTTAGGCATCCAAGGACTGTAGTTTCCAATTAGAAATGTTCAATACTTCATTCAGCTGAGGAAAGTAGAACACAAGTAGAACTGGGGGACAGATCTCTGGCCCTGGAAGTTGAGGGTCTCATGAAAAACTGATTCTTATCATTTGTTTGCCACCTCTTCTTTCTTCTCTTTTTGTTCCTGATCTCTTTGATATCCTTCTCTTTGGCTCTGTTGCATTGGGATGATTGCTACCAACACATTATCGGACAGGCTTGCCTCAAATCTCATTTCTGCTATGAATTGCTCTAGTTAAAATTAATCAATTGATATTAAAGGAATGACTCATTGACTTCACTGTGTGTACTATTTTGAATGAGTCATTATTTTTTTATTTATGTCACGTGCCTTTTCTAATAGTAACAACAATAATAAACAACACATTTTAAGATTTGACTTATCTTCCAATATAATAGTTTATCATATAGCATATTAGAGTTTGCAAAGCACTTCACACATGCCATTTCATTTGATCCTTTTAGCAACCTTATGTTGTGATAGGTGAGGTAGATAAACAAACTGATGTTGGAATAGATTCAGTGACTCGATAGTTACATAGCTTGTAAATGTTTGAGGTGGAATTTAAATTTACATCTTCCTAACTCCAAGTTCAGTACTCTGTTCATTTGTGTCAGATTAGAATCTTCCAATGTAACAAAGAAAATTGTTAGGAAAAATGTACTGATGAATCAATTAGGTCTTCTACAACATATGATATTTAGTAGCCATAATTCCCACTTTTCTAATGAGAGAACAGAAGTATATTTCATTGCTTTTTCTCTTCATTAAATGATAGTGTATATATTTGCCCTGATTTCAATTACCTTTTTTAAAAAATTAAAGCGCTGTGCCTTTTGTTTTTATATCATAATAATTTTTTTATATACTTGGTCCATTCACTCTGTGAGCCTTCTATGGTAAAAAAGAAAAAAAGACAACTAATAAAACACATATGACATCTGATAGAATACACAACATTCTGTACTTACTGTTACCCACCTAAGAAAAATGGAGAAAGTATATTTTCTCATATGTTTTTTCCAAACCAAGATTTGTTATTACAAATATACAATATTGACTTTATTTTAATGTTTAATTTTCACAAGTACATTTTGTTCATTGTTCTCTTTCATTCATTCTGAATCAATTTATATGTCTTCATAGGTTTCTCTGAATTTTTCATATTTACTATTTTTTAGAGTAAATAATATTCAATTATACTCATGCCACAATTTCAACAACTTCTTAATTAATAAGAATGATATTTTTTTCCCCATAAGTAACTAGGTGATTCAATAGGTATAGTATTGGATCTGAAGTTAGTAAAACCTGAGTTCAAATTTGATCACAAACACTTAATAGTTACTTGGGAAAACTACTTAACCACTCTTTGTCTTAGCTTCCTCAATCATAAAGGTGAATAATAATAATAATAGCATCTACTTCTCAAAGTTGCTAAAAAGATCAAATGAAATTATATTTGTAAATCTCTTAGCATAGTACCTGGAAAATACTAAGGTTTTCAGTTATCACAAAAGTGCTACTTTAAAAATTTTGTTAAAGCTTTCCTTGTCTTTTCTAAGAGTGGAATTGTGTGTTCAAAGGGTATGAATAGATTAGTCAAAAAAAGATATGTTATCCTGTAGTAAGAGAGGCATAGCTCCTAGTTATAAGGGAAGCAATAGTTCCACTGTACTTGGTCCTCATGAAATCTCATCTGTAGTATTGTCTCTAGTTCTGGGTACCACGATTTAAGAAGGATGCTGATAAGCTAAAGAGCATGTACAAGAGAACATCCAGTTTGATGAATCTTGCATTCACCATGGCATGTGAAATTTGGTTGAAAGAACTGGGGATATGTAGCTTGGAGAAGAGAAGATTCAAGGGAGACATGATGAAATGGAAGTCATACCAAAAAGGGATTAGACTTTGTTTGACTATAGATATCAGAAACCAGGAGCAACAAATGGAAATTGCACAGATAAGGTTAGGCTCAATATTATGAAAGACTTTCTATCACTTAGACCTGTCCCAGAGTAGAATGGGTCTACCTGGAAAGATGCTTGGTTCCCTCTCATCAGACATCTTCAAAAAGGGGTCAATTAGCCTTCTGCTGATATGCTTAAGTGGTGACATTTTTCTCATGTGGTTTGGAAGAGATGACATTCAGGTCTTTTCCAATCCTCATATTTTGCATCAATGACTTTCTTTACATAATTTGAAAGTATATATATATATGTATACATATAATATATATACACACACATACATATACAGATATATATGTATATAGATATACTTTTTTGCAATATATATTTACATTTAAATTATGTATATACTATTTCCTTTTTGTTTTTAATAATAGCTTTTTATTTTCAAAATATATGCAAAGATAGCTTTCAACATTCTCTTGCAAAACCTTGTGTTCCAAAAGTTTTCTTCCTCCCTTCCCCCACCTCTACCCCTAGACAGCAAATAATCCAATATATTTAAATATGGGCAATTCTACTATACATATTTCCACATTTATTATTTTACACAAGAAAAATTGGATCAAAAAGGAAAAAAATGGAAAGAGAAAAAAAAACAAGCAAACAAAAACAGATTTGAAAATACTATGTTATGATCCACATTCAGTTCCCACAGTCTTCTCTCTGGATGCAGCTGGCTCTGTCCATTACAAGACCATTGGAACTAGCCTGAATCACTTTACTGAAAAGAGCCACATCCATTAGAGTTGATCATCATATAATCTTGTTGCGTACAATGTTCTTTTGGTTCTATTCACTTAGTATCAGTTAATGGCCTTTCTGAAATCATCCTGCTGATTATTTCTTATAGAACAATAATATTCCATGACATTTATATACCATAATTTATTCATCTATTCTTCAATTGATGGGCATCCACTCAGTTTCCAGTTCCTTGCCACTACAAAAAAGGCTGCTGTAAACATTTTTGCATATGTGGGTCCTTTAATAATCTTTTTGAAATATAGACCCTGTTAGAGACACTGCTGGATCAAAGGGTATGCACAGGATCAAAGGGTATAGTTCCAAATTGTTCTCCAGAATTGTCGGATCAGTTCACAACTCCACCAACGATGTATTAGTGAGCCAGTTTTCTTACATTCCAATATTTATCATTATCTTTACATGTCATCTTGGCTAATCTGAGAGGTGTGTGGTAGTACCTCAGAGTTGTCTCAATTTCCATTTCTCTAATCAATAGTGATTTAGAGCATTTTTCCATGTGACTAGAAATGGTTCTAATTTCTTCATCTGAAAACTGTTCATATACTTTGTCCATTTATTAATTAAAGAATAGCTTATTGTCTTAAAAAATGTGAGTCAATTCTCTCCATATATTTTAGAAATAAGGCCTTTATTAGAACCCTTGGTATAAAAATTTCCCCCAGTTTCCTTCTTCCCTTCTAATCTTGTCTGTATTGGTTTTGTCTGTACAAAAACCTTTTAATCTAGTATAATCAAAACTATCCATTTTGCATTTCATAATGTTCTGTAGCTCTTCTTTGGACATAAATTCCTTCCTTCTCCACAGATTTGAGAGGTAGACTATCTCTTGTTCTCCTAATTTGCTTATAGTATCAATCTTTATGTCTAAGTCATGAATCCATTACAACCTTATCTTGGCATAGGGTATTAGGTGTTAGTTGATGCCTAGTTTCTGCTATTCTATTTTCCAATTTTTCCAACAATTATGGTCAAATAGTGAATTCTTATCCCAGAAGCTGAAATCTTTGGATTTGTCAAACACTACATTACTATAGCCATTGAGTATTAAGTCTTGTGAGCCTAATGTTTTCAACTGATCACTAGGCTATATCTTAGCTAGAAAAAAAGTAGTTTTGATGACTGCTGCTTTATATTATAGTTTTAGGTCTGGTATAGCTAGGCCACCTTCATTTGCATTTTTCATTAATTCCCTGGAAGTTCTTGAACATTTGTTCTTCCAAATGAACTTTATTATTTTTTCTAGCTCTGTAAAGTCAAGTAATGTCATGAAAATTTGATTGGCGTGGCACTGAATAAGTAAACTAATTTAGATAGACTGTCATTTTTGTTATATTAGCTCAGCCTACTCATGAGTACTTGATATTCTCCCAATTCTTTAGATCTAAATTTATTTGTGTGGAAAGTGTTTTGTAATTGTGTTCGTATAGGTCCTGACTTTGTTTTGGCAGATAAACTCCCAAATATTCTATATTATCTACTTTGTGTTCTTTTCATTTACATTATTGTGATTATGGGTAATATTTCCTTGGTTTTGCTTTTAGCAGTCTGTATTACTTCATCTAAATCTCCTCAAATTTCTTTGAATTTCTAGTGCACCAATGTTGAATTATGGATCTTTGTCAATTTGCTTCTTCATTACTATATTTACTATTTGTAGATTTTTCTTCTTATGGTGCTCAAAGACATTTTCAGACTACTCTCATGCCTGCTCCATCTCTAAGTGGTCAGAAGACCTCAGATAACTAAGGAGATTAAGTGGTTCACTGGAGGTCATACCTAGAGAATTTAGAATAGAATCAGAGGCTTTGATTCGGTGTTTAATGTTCTTCATTAGACTTGTGGCCTTTTGTAACACTAACCTATCAGCAAAGATAGACTTTGGCTAAATTCTAGAGAGGATGAATGGACAAAGTCAAGCAGTAACCTCCCTGAAATGCATCCTCTCATAAGGCTAGAAAATTTAGGAAATTTCTCCAATAGCATTTTCATAGCCAGGAGCAACACTGCCCTATTTTTTTGGAAGGCTAAGTTGATTCTTTTAGAGTGGCCCCATAAGTGCACTAATAATGTTCTGGCTCCTTTCCCAAAATGGGCATTTTGGCTCTGGTGGTCTTGTTCATTTCCAGTTCTGATCAGTGGGTCCTGACTTCCAATCTATTTTACAATTTTTCATCCCTGTAGCCTTGAACAGTCTGTTTTCAGTTAACATTTCACTCAAGAGCTACCACCTTGCAGACTAGAGTCCCTAGTGTTTAAGGACTTAGAGAAATCTTTCTAGATAAATAATATATGATCAGTCTTCATATGGCATCCCACTGACCTTCGATTTTTCTACTAAGACTATTCCAAGGCTGTTTTTATCTCAGGGAATGCTAAGATAGCTTGAGGTAAATCTGTGAGATGAGCTTTCTGTACAAGGCTTTTTAGATGCCATACATACATGAATTAGGTAACCGTATTATAGTTTGGAACACTGAACTCGGTGACTGCACATCACAGGCTTTTAGCATAGTGCTGGGATTCAAGACTTTTGGCTGACCTCTTCCTGATTCTGTCCAGTTCCTCTCCATGGTCTGACCCTCTAAATATGTACTTTCAATACACAGCATTTCATAAAATGCCAGCATTGTATTTCTTTTGCAGGCTCCCATATTGCCTTGGCTTCTGTTTTCTGTCAATGTGCCCTTTAGGGACCTGCCTTGACCACCAGAGTCAGTAACAACAGAAGGTCTTTGTTTCCTTCTTCCCAAAAACCCAAGATGCCCTTTCCATGCCTTGTTTCCCAACAGGAAAGTTAGAAGCTTTGATGGGAAAAGTCTAATAAGCATCAAGGGAATGACAGGTTAACATGGGGTGGAATGTATATGGAAGGGAGATAGATTTGGGGTGACAGCAGGGCCATGGAGCTAAGAGTCATCTGGAAGGTATCAAGGCTGAATCAGAAACAACTTGTCTTCTTTGTGTCCCTTTCCAAACAGGCTTGCTTGTGATCATGGACCCACAAAATTTTAGGACTTGGAGAAGACTAGAGGTATGATCTGGTCTATCCTTATCCCTCTGGACAAGATTGTGCACAATCTCAGAATACTTTTCTTGTTCTCTCATTCCAACTCCCACCTTTCAGATTCTTCATTCTGTCATAACCCTTACTGCTTGTGAAGTCTAGTGAGTGAATTTCTATTTTGCCCACAGGGTTCACTGCTACCATATAAAGGTTTGGGATTTCTAGGCCCTTGGCCAATGGTACCAGCTCTCTTTAATGGGATTACCACATTACCACATGGGATTACACTAGTGATCTCCAGAGCCATAGCTCCATTTAGCCACAATAGTCACATTAGCTTTTTACACAGACACATTTACTTCAGAAGCTATAAGAACAAACATGGGATGCATGATCAGGACTCCTGTTCCCCAACACAGTCTCCAGGGAGGGGAAGGAGATGAGGTCCATCATTTAGCTGTGTTTTTATAGAGCATAGTCTCAGCTCCAAGCCCAAGCTTGTGTTCCATGTATCTAGATTTCATAAGTTTTCCGTGCCAGGTTGATTATAATCCTGGCTTCAAGGTTACCATAGCTTGAACTCTTCAATTTTGTGAAAATCACATCCAGAACCTCAAACTGAGGACTAAAAGAGAATAGAAACTATCATTGCATAGACTCATTCCTCAGAGCTAGAATAAAAGAGAGGGAGCAGGGGAAGGAGAATGTTTTCCTTCTCACTAGCTTAGTTCATCTCATCAGTTTTAAAGCTGCATATAGTCAAAGGAGAATCCTTTAGCTCTTATGATAGAGAAGCTAGTGGGCTCCATGTTAGGCATGATCAGGCATTTTCAAAAAGTGCTTCAAGGACATCTCCACATTAGAACTAGGCAGGCCCAGAAGAGTTCAGGTCATGAGATCAGATATTGAGAGCTTAAAGGAACTTTAGAGGTTTTCTAGTTTAGCCCCTTCATTTCACAGAAGGGGACCCTAAGGTACAGAATCTTAAATCTATTGAAGGCTGTAACTCCTACTCACAGTAAGCGCTAAACTATTCTCATTAATTGTATTAGTTCTTTTGTGATTCTGTGTTGCTTGTGACAGCATGTATTATATTGGAGTTGACAAACTCCTGTTTTTTTTTAATTATACAATATCTGAATGTGTTCTCTGTCTCTACTAAACCTTATATTTCTTGAGGACAGAAACCGTATCTTCTCCCCTTGTATCTTTCTTTTCTCTACAATAGCACCTTGGAAAGAATATGTGCTCAGCAAGTCCCTGATTGATTGATGTTATCCTTTTCACTAGAAAAGAAAAAAAAAATGGATTGATAACTAAGTAGCAATCAAATTAAAGGAACAAAGAGTTTCATAAGGAACACCTTTATCCCTGTACTTGGGAGTCCCAGAACTTTTTTCTTTATGTCTGCCTCTAGTTAATAGCACATGAGAAGGGAAGGGTATCAGAATTGAGGACTGTCAGAGAAGGAAAGCTCCCAATTGATGGAAAACATGCCAGAGCTCCCTGCTCATCTGTCTCTGTTTTACCTACCAAACTGCTTCCCATTTCCTCTTCTTTGACTCAGTCTTTTATTGTTCCCAGTTAGCCAAGTATAAAAGGAGCATATTAATGCTATTACTACTACTACTACTACTACTACTACTTCTTCTACTACTTCTACTACTACTACTATTACTATTACTACTACTATGACAACTATGACTACGATTACAACTATTACTTTTTTACCACACTTTTACTATCTTAGTATGATTATATCTGTTACTATGACAAACACTATTATTAGTACTACTATTACAACTACTATCACTATTACTATTATTATAACAACTCCCACTGCTCACTGAATGAATGAATGAGTGAATGAGTAACTTAGTTTAAACTGTAATAGAGGACTCTTCCAACCCCAGGATTCTATGAGTATGAAGGTCATCCTTAGCAAAATGATAAATAAAAATAGTAAGAAACTTTATTTAGACAATATACTATCTGATGAAGAATATGATATTATTTGGATGCATCCTTTTTTTTTTTTGACAAAACAGCAAAATGTTTGTTATCCAAAATATTTATTGAAATATTTATTGTTTGATTGTGTCAGCCATATCTGATTCTTTGTGATCCCATTTGAAAATTTCTTGGCAAAGATACTGGAATGGTTTGTCATTTCCTTCTTCAGTTTCTTTCACACCAGGAGACTGAGACAAACAGAATTAAGTTATTTGCGCCAGAATCACACAGCTACTAAGTGTTTTCGACCATATTTAAATTCAAGTCAAATACCTAATTCCATACCTGGTACTCTATCTACTAAAACTAAAATTAGTTTTTCTGTTGGGTAAGTTGGCTACATAAGCAAAATACCCTATCTTCATGATGACTACCACTTTTGGAATCAAGATGTATACATGTTTTTCCAACTCCTTCCCTTAGCCTCCAGAAGTAATTCTTTCTATTATTCAATTCTTTTGCTCTATTCCTTGTCAGAGATATCCCAACTTCAAATAAAAAAGAGATAATGAGGGAAGTGAACATGAGGCCACTTCTATCTGGGAAATGTGCCTTTACCAAGCTTCCTTACATTATTTAAATTTATTTGCAACTTTTACATTGCCAATAATAAATGTTTTGTCCCAAGTCCTAAGAATTAAATCTTAAACTACTCTGCTACCCAGTTTTCTTTAGCAAAAAAAAAAAAAATGGAGATCTCTATATATCTCTTTCATATAGCTCTCTCCCACTCCCTCTCTCACTTCTTTTCTTTTATCTTCCTTCCTTTCTCCCCTCTTCCTTTTCTCCCTTGCTCTCCCTCTCACTTTCTTTCTCTGTTCCTCTTTCTCTTCCTCTAGCTATCTTCCTCTTTCTTCACCTCTCTTTCTTCTCTAACACTCTTGCTCCTTCTTTCTCTTTCTTTGTCTCTTTTCCTTCTTTATCTCTTCTCTCTCTGTATGTCTTTCTGTGTCAATACTACATACTATTCTCCAACTCATTCTGTTTTAACTCCCCCACCCTATTTTCAATTAAGTACACAGTTTACATAACAGTTATGACCAGTTATAAATGTATACAAATAGTAAAAGAGCTTTAAAGGTACAATGAAAATCAGGAATTATGAATAACTGAAAGAATAGACATGTCTTGAAGAAAATTGCTGCACCTAAGGATTGAGGCAGAAGAGGTAAAACTCTCCCCTATTTTTTTCAATAATCCTTTCTAGCCACAATTTCTTCTTAAAAGTTTGAGCAGAAAAATTTATGAGAGAACTAAAAATCCTGCCTCAGTTCAGGCTAAATGATGAATTGTCAAATGCTATTAGGGTCTTTTTCTGTCTAACTCTCTATCTTTTTCAAGCTTTCCATGATCTCTATATATTTCTGGGAGAGTATGTTTTCCTTTTTTTGGGAAGAAGGGATATTTTATAACAATATCAGTCCTTTCTGAAAACTAATTAAATCTGGATGATAAATTGATGACCCTCCTAAAATCATTATATGGAAGAATACTTGTTGGGACTCATGAACTCTGCTATATAGTATTAGAAAGAAATTCTTCAACCTCTCAGAGCTACCTGAAGTGTTAGTAGGGGATAAAATGAGCATGTGCTAGGAAGCTGATTTAATACAAATAAGTGTTGGGAGGGGAGGGAGAGAGGGAGAGGGAGACACTTGCCGAGGGTTACATACCCAATATAAAAGGCAGAATTTGAACTTGTCTTCCTGATTCAGTCTAACATTCATTGCACTTTGTTGTCATCTAGTTTCTTCAGCCCAGTCCTCCTAAAACTAGTTATATCCTAAATGAATGTTTTTAGAGGACAAATAAAGCATAAAAATATGAACTAGAATAAAACAAAATCAACGGTCCTAAGGATAAGGAAACTTTTTTTTTTGTTTTGAGGTCACTGACTCACAGAAAAAAAATGAATTAGGGTCACATAGAAAGGAACATCAATTTCATGTGTTCTCTGTTAGCAAAAAATAAAAGCTGACATGTACATATTATATATGACACTTAAATTGCTATTTTAAAGGCTATTATTATAGTTGTTATTAAGACCATAAAACATTTTATAGTTTACAAATTGGGAGGCAACAAGGCATAGCTGGTAGAGTGCTAAACTCAGAATCATGAAATCTGGATTATGATTAGGATTATGCTTTAGGTCACCCACTAACTGGGTGCTTCTCATTTCTCACTAGGCTGTACTCCAGATTTCTCCAAATCTCAGAAATCTCTTCACTCTGAAAGATCACTTCAGAGCTGGAATTTATCCCTTTGAAATAACCTTTGCTCCTTTTGGTTCTTCCATTGATTGGATGGCTACTCCCAGAAGTCCTATTTAAGGAGGACTCCAAAACCATAAATCTCTTCAACTTTCACTAGGCTTTTCTCAAAATCTCTCCATCTATACTTACACCAGGTACCTTAATATCTTCCCACTACTCTGTCCTCCCTTAGAATGTGAACTTCTTGAAGGCAGAGATTGTATTTCATCTTTCTTGAATTTGTATTCCTAATGATGAGCACAGATCTTGGCACATAGTGGGTACTTAATAAATGCTTGTTGGCTAACAAGTTACTCTCTCTCTGGAGCTCAATTTCTCCTCTATAAAATGGGCAAAAATGTTGTTTACATTCCTGATTTCACAGGGTTGTTGTAAGGAAAATATTTTTCAAACCAAGAAGAGCTGAACAAATATGAAAAGTTATTATCATCAAAAAATACTCTCATAATCATTAGCTAATTTAATCACTATAGCAACTTTACTTTGTAATATTATTTTCCTTATTTGATGTTAGTAAACTGAGGCTTATTAAAATTAAGAGATATGGCAGAGCTGAGAATAGAATCAATTGGAATCTCTCCTTCCAAAGCTAGCATTCTTTTGTGACTATTGCTTAGTTTTTTCTTTTTTTTTGTTATTATGAACTTGAGAAACATCAACAAACACTCATATTTCCAAAAAAAACTTTTTTCTGCTCTTTCTTTGAGCAGAATTAACAGATTGTATTTAAAACCATCAATTTCTATTATGTATAGTTTGTTTTTATTTATAATAAATATTGAATTGAATAGGGTATTGACATTTCTCTGCTTGTCTATGTTCTCTTCAGAACTCCTCCTATACCATATCCATGTATTGTTAAGATGTTTCATTAATATTCTTTGCTTTCTATTTTTTTTCATCATTATCACTGCTGCTGCTTCTTCTCTCTCTCCTCAACCACTTCCTCCACAGAGGGAGGGACATCATTGAAGAATTTTGGAATCAACTGCATGATATACATGGGAGGCACCAGCACCCATCATGGTGTGTTCCTTTCAAAAAAGGTTCTGTGGTCTATGAGTAAAGCAGAATTGCAGCAGCTCAAAAGAAACAAGAGATGTTCAAGTTTAGAGACATTCTACATGTTCACATGGACAATTTGTGCCCGATCTGTGGTAGAGCCTTCCAAATTCATATTGGTTTGATCATTCATGGTCTGATACAACATACCTTGACCTCAACATAGTGATGTTATTTTGGTTTTCTTTGAGAATGAAGGACAACAACCATCCATATGGTCTGATTTTTAAAAAGGTGGGGAGAGGGAGATTTGGGTTTGGATTTAAATAAGATTAGATTAAAGAAATTACAAGATTCTTTCCTGAGTGCCTATTTCAGCTTCCCAATTTGATCACTTTTAATTTCTTTAGGGATCTTTCTTTGAAGGTCATGTTTGCCACAGCAATGATTAGACTTTCTTGGCCAAGTGCCATGGAGAGCACCAGGAAAGTGAACATGACTTACCATTGGTAAGGGGGGAAATAACTGTTCTATAGGCTGTTGACCATCTTGGGCCTAGCCTGTGGGCTTGCACAACAATAACATAATTACCACACAACAAAATTTTTAAAGTTGCCAAATGACTATTTAAGTGTACATGAAGTCCAAGAAGGGACAGGTTAAATCTCCCAAAGGCCTTATTTTAAAAATGATCTATTTTTTTTTTTTTAGGATGGCAGTCTCCAACTTTGAAAAACAGAGGCGGCAGCTAGATGGCACAATGGATAGAGCACCAACCTTGAAATGGTGAGGAGGACCTGAGTTCAAATTTAGCCTCCGACATTGCATACTTCCTAGCTGTGTGAACCTGGGCAATTGCCTCACCAAAACAAAATAAAAACAGAAGAACTGAGTCAAATCCTAACTCTGACATAGCACCTGAATGACTTGAGACAAGATCTCTGTTTTTAAAATGGAATAGATGGCCGGTTGTTACTTACTCTAAGTCTTTTGATTTATGATTTTTGCATTTAGATTACATCTCAAAATTTTTGTGTCAGTCTGGACTCTTTTTTTTTTTTTTACAGGCTCCTAGTAGGGAGAAGCAGACATTTCCTAGAAAACTTATTTTGATGTAGATCTTCAAAAGATAGTTTCTATATAGATAGATCTGCTTTTGACTCTCCCTCTAAACCATATTATACTTTCAGCAGAACATCACCTCTCTCTTATTCTACATTTGTTATTTGTGTGCTCAACTTTTGGAGTCAGTTATAGATAACAGGGGTTACTATTGACTTCCTTTTGCATCTGAAGTTCTACTCCCTCTCGCTCATGAGCAAGTGAGCTGGGAGACAGGAGTAGGGGAGAGGGAGCTTAATTTCCCTTGTTAGAGCCAGAGCAGTTTAACTTGCTTGGATCACAGTAAAACTATCATAAATGAACCTCTTCTGATATATTCTCTCTCATGGTAATAGAATGAACATCTGCTGGGGATTGGAATCTGTATGCAGAGAGGCTGAGGCTATTAAGTTACTGGGCTGTGGAGCACTGTACTTTGTGAGCTGAACTCTGGGAAGAGGAAACTATGGGCAGCCCTCAGTCACATCAGACATCAAGGGAGGGCTAGGGACTGCCTATCCAACCAGATCACTGATTGCCTGTTGGGGACAGAAATGCTTCCTGCCAGGAAGGTTCTGGTGACAAAGTCCTGCCTTTTGAAGGGGGAAGAAAGGCAATCAACAGAGTCAGCCAAGTTTCAATTTCAGACCAGATCATTGCATGAGTGTTGCTTCTTTGCAATGAGGAAAAGAAGTCAGAAATAAAGTGTTTGAGTTTTTGCACAAGGAGTCTCAACAAGGTTTCCCCATTTTTTGCTTTATACTCAGACAAAATATTCAGGAATATGATTAAATGAAAACTACAAAATTTCCTGTCCCAAAACATATACTTCATTTGGGCCCCTCCTTGGTTGAAATTCTACCTACCATTAATAACTTTGCTAAAATAGAAATTCATCTTAGAGGGATTACCTCTTAAGCTCTTATCAGTTACTGGTACCTTAGTGTAAATTAGTTTATCCACTGGTAATCCCAGATGCCTAAAGAAATAAGATATGTACTAAGTAGACCTGGATCCCTGGAAGCAGTATCTGATTTGGGCATCTTTGTGGTTGGCACTGGGTACTGATAGTGGCAGGAAAAAAGCGAAGGCATGAGAGTCCCACTTGAAAGAGAGAAAAAGCAGAGTAACAAAAGTGGACAAAATTAGTAATAGGTGCCATTTCATAGTTTTACTGACTTCACTATTGAGGTAGATCAGAGATGTAGAAGTAGGGAAGGGAGAAGTATATTGAGGTTTCAGCTCCCACAGAAATTGGCTTTTCTCCTTTCTGAGCCAGTTTTTTTTCTGTTTTTTTTTCTTTTTTTGCTGAGACAGTTGGGATTAAATGATTTGCTCAGGGTCACACAGTTAAGAAGTGTTAAGTGTCTGAGATCAGATATGAACTCAGGTCCTCTTGACTTCAGGGCTGGTGCTCTATTCACTGTGTCACCTAGCTACCCCTGAGCCAGTTTTTTCATCTGTTAAAAAGGAATGATACTATTGTACATGTATAACATATATCATATTGCTTGCCCTCTTGGAGAGGTGGAAGGAAAAGGAGGGATAACAATTTGGAACTCAAAATCTTTTAAAAATGTCTTTGCATATAAATGGAAAAATGCTATTTACAAAAAGATGGGCAAATGCAAAAAAATACATATATTACTTTAAACTGGAAGGGGTTTTGGAAAATCAAGTTAATCATTTTAACATATGAAAGAAACAAGACCTAGAGACATAAAACGGTGTGTTCATAAGTCACATAGACAGTAAGGAGCAGGACTAAAGTTATCTGACGCCATTGTGAATAAAGTGCTAGATTTGGTTTTAGGAAAGCTTGAGTATGAATTGGGCTTCGGTCATTTGCTAATCCTGTGTACCTGGACAAGTCACATGTCCACTCTATGTCTTGGTTTCCTCATCTACAAAAACAATGAGTTTAGACTCAATAATTTCTTCCAATTCCAAAGCTATGGATTCTAAATTAAATAATCTCCTAACTATGTGAATCTCAGGAGATTTGCAAAGTACTTTATGGATTTCTTATTTGAATTATATATTACATATTGAATTATATATCTGCAAGTGTCAGAGACAGAATTTCATTTTAGGTCTTGTTACTCCAAGACCAGACTTCTGTCTACTGTGCCACCTAGTTGCCTCACAAAGTATTCTGTAAATGTTAATTGTTGTTACTGAAATAAAAAAAAAGTCCACAGCCAACTTTTGGCAAAGTGCAAGGAGGGAGGGCTAGCTGTTTTTTTTCATATATATTGAATCACAGGATCATAGAATTTAGAGTTGGAAAGGAGTCCTTACCATGAGCTAGTTTGACACTTAGGTATGAATAAACGGAAGCCCAAAGCTTCCAAGAAACCTGGGATCATCGATTTAATTCTGGAAGGATCATCTACAACTCTCTCCTTTTATGCATGTGTTTGGGGTAAGGTACCCCCAATTCCTCCTGTAAGATATACCCTATCAACTACATTATCCAGCTTCCTCACCTGTCTAGGCACACCCAGTTAGCATCTGAGCTAGCTCAGCTCAGCTAGCATCTGAGCATAGGTCTTCTGCAATAACACTGAACGAAATGCCCTTACCGATACACCACTCTGCCTTCCTCCTTTTTAGTAGAATAGTTCTTCCAGGAGTTTCAATATATTTCAGACACATAGTACAGACTCATTAAACTCACAGGTCCCCAGTGAGTTAAGCGAAGGAGAAAACACTCTTAAGGTACCTATCCTTGTTTTCAGCTCATGATTTCTCCACATGGCCCCTAATCAATAGTCTTCTCAATAATGAAAAAAAAGAGAATAAGGAGATGATGAAGTAGTTTCTAAGTGTAACCCAAAATGAAAAGGAGCACATGCTAAGCGAATGCTGTGGAAGAGCTGAGAGAGCTCTCACTATGAGGCTCTCTCTTGTTTTCACAAATTCTGAAGGTCACACACAAGAGAATAATAATCCAGAGAATGTTTCTCTCATTGCATTCCTCCTGTAAATGCCTGACAACTCTACATGTGCAAAACCATTTAGCAAAATGCCACCATGGGCTTCGGAGTTTGTAATATTAAAAAGAAACAACTAATCGTCTCTGCTGCTGAGAATCATAAAATATGCAATAAGGGGTTTTGAGTAAGATTGAAAAATAGGAACAAAATCTATGCTCCCAGCAGGCAAAATATTGCTGACATTTTTAATAATAATGAAACATAAGCCCTCAGTAGGGCAAAACTAAAATCCATTTTGCATGTCAAAGAATAGGTTGCATTTAATTTGTTTAGGTTATTTCGTTAGGTTTTGTGTTTCTTACGGAATAAGTTCAAGGTTATAAAAAAAGTATAATAAATGCCTAAATGGTTGTGGGGAGTTTTGAGGGAAGGTGGAAAGCGGAGAGCTACTTCTTTTCTTTCAGATTTTGAATGGTGGGAAACCTTTATGTAAGAAGTGACTCTGCCCTCTGCTTTTTGCTTCATTAATTCAATTTTATTTCACATTCAGGAAACAGAAAAAAACAAGTTGCTAGCCAGTAGTAAGTACTGTTGGGCAAGTTAATATCTGAAAGTTCTTCCAACTCTGATGCTACTTGACCATGTTGGTTGGTAGAAATGTATAACCTTTCTTTCTTTCTTTTTCTTTCTTTCTTTTTTTGTGTTAAATTTTGAAATGTGGTATGGCATTGTAGGATATAGGAATTTGAGACAGGAAGAAAAGATTTTGACTCCTACCTCAGATATTTACTTACTGGGTAATATTGAGCAATCACTTTACCTCAGAATCTGTTTCCTCATCAATAAATAATAATAATAATATATATGACAAAGAGAGAGAGAGAGAGAGAGAGAGTATGTGTGTGTGTGTGTGTGTGTGTGTGTGTGTGTATGTACACAGGGTTATTGTGATTATTATCTGTCTGAGATAAGATATGTAAAGTGCCTTGCTGACCTCAAAGCATCATATAAATAAATATTCTTATTGTCTCATTCTCTGTTCTGGTTGATAAGGTTTCCCCTAAACCCTGGATATTTGAGGTCCTTGTTTCAGGAAAAGGTTCCTGATTGTGATCTTCCAAAGTTCAAGGATCTGATCATCAGGAGTTAAAATTTGTATTTCCTCCTATGGTGGGGAAAAAAAGATGAAACAAGGTTATGAGGATTTGTGTGTGTGTGTGTGTGTGTGTGTGTGTGTGTGTGTGTGTGTGTGTAGACTCTATATTTCAGAGCTGATAAATGTAGCCATACCAAAAGAAAATAACAAGAAGGTAAAGCCCATATCATTTTAAGGTTCTTAAAAATAAAAGAGAGAAAGAATCAAAATCATTTTAAAAATTTGTTCTATTTATAGATGGGTCATATGCAGCAGTTACTTGGCAAATTAAAATACCTTTTGCTGATTGGGCAAATGAGATGAGGGAATAGTCCCTTAGTCCTTCACTATACACCCACTTAGACCCTAGATTCTTCCTATGTGAGAGACATGTTGAGAAATATTTCCCACTTAAAATAAATTGTGAGTTAAGAATAACAGAGAGGTTGGGAGAAAACATTTTAAAGAGCTACAACTTCATGTAGCAAATCCTCAAAAGAGTGGCCACTTGAGGATATCTGGGAGATGTGATGACAACAATTTGGAGTTGCTTGGGGACCTGTTGGGGTGAATTAAACTAATACATATGGATTACCAAATCTGCTCCTAGGACAAGGGGATATAGTTTCAACTGTTTGTCTTTTCAGAAATAAAGCTGGGCTGTTTCTCAATGCTTATATGTGAGCTAGACAGTACAATTCCCTCCCAAATTTCCCCTTCATACTTCACAGAAGTTCCCATTCGGAGGAACCCTCAAGTAAATTGTCTGTCTTATCTGCTTTTCTCCTGAACTAGCTAGAGACTGGGATTTTAACATCAACTCCTTTTTATTCAATCAATTTATGCCATGCTAACTGAAAGCAGAGAAACCACATTAGAGAATCAATAAAAGCATTTGATTGGAACAGAAATGGAAACATAAAACAATAGAAGCATTCTCAGAACACATTTCTCAAATGAATACCATCCCAGTCCCTTCGTTCCCAAAATAGCTTAGGAAGGAAGCATCCTTCTTCCAGATTTCTGTTTATAAATTAAGGAAAGCAGGGTAAAATATCTAGAGCCTAGGAAACTGTCATATTCATGTGTCATCTGTTCCTCTTTGTTCTCAAACACTAGCTCCTTGTGATGATGATAATGATGATATAGTTAGTATTTATATGATGATTTAAAGTTTGTAATAGCACTTTTCAAATGTTACTTTATCCTCACGACAAACGTAGGAGGTATGCGTAATTATTCTCCCCATTTTTACATAGGAAAAATACTAAAAAAATTTTAGGCAGGCAGAGATTTGAACACGTTTTTTTGATTGCAAGTCCAGAACTCCATGTACTGTGCCATCCCTGACTGCAGCTCGCTGCAGTCTTTATATAATGGCATATTCCAGCAATTCCAACCTGTTCTCCTGGATTATTGTTTCCTTGTAAGTTGGAGAACAGGTTGCTTGCTCAGCCAATTCAGACTCCCCTCCTAGGCAGCTCTGTGGCTCTGAACTTATTGCTGTCTTTGCTATATGATTTCTGCTTCTAAGTTCTCCTCTATGTGATGAAATCCCCTGCTAAAATTCTATAGATATTGAAAGAATTTGAATTCTTATCCTCTTCATCTTTCCCCCATTAAGCGACTCTTGAAACCTATAATTTTGTGGGGAAAAGGAGTTTCTAAGTATATGAGTTAGTACTTAATGATAAATATAGGTTTTCTTCTAGCTATCCTAGAATCACAGATTCTGTTTTTAATTCAATTAATCTCAACATAATTTATTAAGCACCTTCTGTGTGCTAGGTCTTATGCTAGGTTTATACCATACAAATATAAAACAATCCCCTATTCTTAGGAGTTTAGGATAGAAGAAGTAGAGCAAGAATATATATATATATATATATATATATATATATAGAATATATATATATATATATATAATATTATATAAATTATATATAATATAAACATATATATATATAAATGTAAATATAAACAAATATTATATATATAATATAAACAAAGGAAATAGCAATTTGGGGAAGGGGAGCACTAATAAAAAGGATATCAGGAAAGCCTTTTTATAGGAAGCAGCCCTTGAGATGATCCTTAAATGGATTCTATGCATTCCAAGAGATAGATATATAAAGGAAACATTTCAAGGGCATAAGAGATAGTCTCAACAACGGCTTGGAAGTGAGATATGTGCTGTCATGTATAGGCAACATCAAAGCAGTTTGGTTCTGAGGTAGGTTGCATAATTAGGAGTAATATAAAATCTACTTGGAAAGATAGGTTAGAGCCAAAATGTGAAGGATTTAAAATTTTAAACAGAGACATTTTCTTCTAGAAAAAAAAGGATAGAACCACAGCATTTCCTTGAATAAGGAAATGACATGATCGAACTATGCTTAAGGAATACCAAATTTTTTAACTGTGTGGACAATGGATTACAGGAGGGAGAAATGTAAGGCAGAGAGAGCAATTAGGAGACTAATACATAGTTCAGGCAGGAGGTATGAGAGCTTGCACTAGAATCAAATATATGGAGAGAAATAAATTGATGCAAGGGATATAGAGGTAGAATTTACAAGACTTGGTAGCTGATTAGACGAAGGCAGGAGGAGGTAAAAGGAAGAATTGAATGTGACACCTTTGATGTACCTTTGGCATAAATAAGGAGGCTAGGATGAAAGGTGGTTTTAGGGGGGAAGAAAATTAATTTTGTTTTTGACATGATAAGTTTGACATGTGTGTGGGACATTTAGGGAGAGATTCCTGCAGGAAGTTGGTGATGTGACATCTAGAGTGTAGAATAGAGATGCAGGCTAAGTATGTAGATTTGAGAATCATCCAAAAGAGTTTAAAGCCTGTTCAAGAGCTGCTGAGCATGTAAAGAGAGGATAAAAGAGTTTAGAAGGGTAGCTTCTATTACTCTTATACGTATTGGGAAAAGCATTGATAATCATCCTGTGAAGGGATCTGAGAAAGAGTAGTTATATAAGCAGGAGGAAAACTAAGAAACTATTTTGTATTTTGAAAACTCAGAAAGGAGAGAGGATCCAGAAAGTCTGATTGCTCAATATTGTTCAGCACTATAGGAAGTTCAAGAAGGATGGGGTCTAAGAAAAGGTTAATAGGTTAAAAGTAATTCAGAGGTGATTGGTGATTTTGGAGAAGACAATTTTATTGAGTCATGGATTGGAAGCCAGATTGCAAGGCTTTAAAATATGGATGGGAGGTGAAAAAATGAAAGCAATTGAGTGTAGACAAGTACCACTAATTTACTCCCAAGCCAATAAAAGAGCTATCAGGTGATATGTTAGTATGATAGAATCATTAAAAAGGTTAGATGCTCTCATCTGGATGTCTCCCTACTATTGAATATCCAGGCCAAGGAGAAAGAGATGTCTCCTCATCAGTTAGCATCTTTTTAGGAAACTTGGACACAGTTTTTCTTTCTCTGAAGGCTCATTGAGCTTGGACTTTTGTTCTTTGAACTGAAGACATAGACTTGACAAGTGTAATTAGAATTACCAGCAATAATTAATAAATAATCTCTCTTCTCTTTAGATGCATTTACCAACTAATGTTTTTTCCTCTTCCCTGCTCCCAATCCTAACCTCTGTGCATTTTATTTTGCCCCTATTTTCCTGATCTCTTCCCAGGGGAGGTAGTTGGTACAGTGGATAGAATGATAAGCCTGGAGTTCCAAAGACCTGAATTCAAGTTTGCTCTCAGACACTTACTAATGGTATAACTCTGGGCTAGTCACTTAATTTGCCTACCTTAGTTCCTCAAGGAATTCTTTAAAATGAAGATGATGATAGCATTTTCTTTCCAGGTTGTAGTAAGGATCAAGTCAAATAATTTTGCAAAGAGCTTAGCACAGTTCCTGGCACATTACATACTTTGCTTTGTTTCTTTTATCAAACCATTGCTCTCTAGTACCCATTCCCCAGGATTCTGCTTTCCAGTGGGTGACAAAATGGATGGGGAAGAGCTAATTAGTCCTGATGTATTAACTGGCTACTTATATTTCCACAAAACTTGAAGAGATACTAAAGAACAAGACAATAGGATTTTGAAAAATCTCAACAACTAGAAAGATAAGGCAAAACTAATAAATGAAGTTTATTTTGACATCCTTGTATTTGTGATCACATCACTGTGGATATTTCCTTCATTGGTATGGATCCTAATTCATCTATACTTCACTCTGTACATTCCTTGACCATGTTTTTAATAAATCCTTCATGGAGACTATACCCGGTGGGTTCTGATTCTTGTAATATTTAATGACTACAAGTGTTTGAGACTGGCTGTCCTTATGTTATTCTTCAGTCTTACTATGTGATCTGACTACTACCCTTTCTGATCATATATGTCCTTGATAATATTTCTGAGATCACTTCTTGAATAGAAGCCATTGTTACAGGTTTTTCTATTGCTCTATGGGTCAACTGAAATGTTGATTCTTTTATAATCATTGTGCTTTATAATTTCTTCCATATAGTATTACCAGGAGGATTTTGCTATTTAAAAAATGAACTTTTGCAAGTACAAGAATTTGGGGGTCATTTAAAATGCTGTAAAAAATTTCAAATATTATTCAGCTTGCTTTCTTTATCCTACTTAATTCTGGGTCTATTTCACTGTTCATACTCTGGTTTGGGGCTCTCTCCAGTCCCCTTCCTAGTTTTATATCTGTCTGTCTCTGTCTCTCTTTATCTTTCTCTGTATCTCTATGTCTCTTTTTCTGCATGTAATATATAGATATGTATATATATGCATAAATTTATATATATATACATGTATATACATACATACACATATATATTCATATGCTTAATATTATACATCTTTCTTATTCATATTCAAAGGACCATTAAATAAAATTATCTCTCTGGTTGCAACTGCCATGACATCTTTTTTGAATTCAACATGTGTATGTAGAGCACCTCATTAGGAGGAACACTTAAAGCTGTACTTTGTTCTCCTGGGTCAAAAAAATTTATTTGAAGTAAATAGTAGATACAAAGGGATCTTATATTTTTGACATTTCAGTCATGTGGCTGTAAAAATCTGCATCTTATAGCATCATCTGCAAAGTTTTTGCTATTCCTTTTTTATATTTTCTTCAAGGATTTCAGTGCACACTTAGAATATTCTCAGATTCTAAAAGATGGCAAATTGAGTTTATAGGTTTGTGGTTGTTGTCTTTTTTCCTCCCAAATCAAGACCCATGAATGATATTTTCCATTCTACAGGAATTTTCTCTTACATCACATGTCTTGAAACCTGATCCCCTAATACCTTTATAGTTGTGTCACTTACAGCACATATATATTTTGTACATACTTGGTCAGTTACATCTCTTCTCAGTTTCATTTTCTTATGTCAGAAACTATGATGTTCAAGTCCTAAGTAGTGGTTGCTGAAGAAAATAGAAAAAAAAAAAGAATGAGCATATTTGATCCTTTTCACTTGTATTTGTTAGCCCTCTTCCAGTTTAACAAATATTATTGTAATTATCTGATTCTGGTTCTCATCACAATCTCTCTGTTGAAATTCCCTTTCTCCTTTACTTTTTTTCTGCTGTTTTGTGAGAAAATGCTATTTTTTCTTTGTAATATATATATGTATGTATATGTATGTGTGTGTGTGTGTGTGTGTGTATGTGTGTATATATATATATAGTATATGAGCTTGTACTCTAAATAGATTGTGTGTGGTCTTGGTTGGCATTTCCTTTCTTTTGGCCAAAAGATCCACATATTTGTTGTCGGTTTGAGGCAGTTTCTGGGCTGCTTCAACTTCCTTGCCTTGGCAAGTTGGGTACCTCAATCTTCTCTAAGAAATGCTGTTAATTGATCAGAGAAATTCAAATTAAGACAACTCTGAGATACCACTACACATCTTTCAGATTGGCTAGAATGACAGGGACAGATAATGAGGAATGTTGGAGGGAATGTGGGAAAACAGGGACACTAATACGTTGTTGGTGGAATTGTGAATACATCCAACCATTCTGGAGAGCAATTTGGAACTATGCTCAAAAAGTTATCAAACTGTGCATACCCTTTGATCCAGCAGTGTTACTACTGGGCTTATACCCCAAAGAGATACTAAAGAAGGGAAGGGGACCTGTATGTGCCAAAATGTTTGTGGCAGCCTTGTTTGTAGTGGCTAGAAACTGGAAAATGAATGGATGTCCATCAATTAGAGAATGGTTGAGTAAATTGTGGTATATGAATGTTATGGAATATTATTGTTCTGTAAGAAACAACCAGCAGGATGAATACAGAGAAGATTGGCAAGACTTACATGACCTGATGCTGAGTGAAATGGCAGAACCAGGAAATCATTATATACCTCAACAACGATACTGTAGGAGGATGTATTCTGATGGAAGTGGATTTCTTCGACAAAGAGTAGATCTAACTTATTTTCAATTGATCAAGGATGGACAGAAACAGCTACACCCAAAGAAAGAATACTAGGAAATGAATGTAAACTGCTTGCATTTTTGTTCTTCTTCCCGGGTTATTTATACCTTCTAAATTCAATTCTCCCTGAGCAACAAGAGAACTGTTTGGTTTTGCACACATATATTGTATCCAAGATCTACTGTAACCTATTTAACATGTATAGGACAGCTTGCCATCTGGGGGAGGGGGTGGAGGGAGGGAGGAGAAAAATCAGAACAGAAGTGAGTGCAAGGGATAAAGTTGTAAAAATTACCCTGGCATGGGTTCTGTCAATAAAAAGTTAAAAAAAAAAAAAAAAAGAAATGCTGTTACATAAGCAAAGTGAGAAGAACCAGAACATTGTACACAGTGATAGCAAGATTAATCAACTATGATAAACTTAGCTCTTCTCAGTAATACGGGGATGCAAGACAATTTTTAAAAATTTGTGATAGAAAATGCCATCCACATTCAGAGAAAGAACTATGGAGACTGAATATGGAGTGAAACATACTATTTTCACTTTCTTTTTTTTTTTCTTTCTCATGCTTTTCCCCTTTTGTTCTGATTTTTCTTTTATAATGCGACTAATATGGCAATGTGTTTAAAATGATTATATATGCATAGCCTAAATCAGATTGCATGCTGTTTTGGGGAGGGGGGAAATAAGAGAGGAAGGAAGAAAAAATTACTTGAAACTTAAACTCTTACAAAAATAAATGTTGAAAAATATCTTTAAGCGTAATTAGAAAAATTATTATTACTTTTGTTTTATTAGTAAAAAAGAAAGACTGCTAGAAATAATCAATAGCTTTATTATGGTGTTTCTTTTTTTTTTTGTACTTAATAGTTTATCTTATCTTTATTTTTTTCAATTTGTTACAAATTTTGACTAACCTGTATATGATGTAATTATTCATGAGGTGATTGTTTTGAAATGCTTTCTTTGTAATTATTTCCTATTGGTAAAAATGTATTAACTCTCTTTTTTGGTGATGTTAGGTGCTTACAATTATTGAAGAAAGTAGTCATGCTGTATAGCCAAAAAGTTTCTCAGTGGTCTACATACTTTTAGCCTTTTCAGTTTCTGGATCTCAAACCATATTTTTCAGCTTCTTATCCATCCACTTCCTTTTTTGGCCATGCTCCTTTGGTCTTGGTATTTCAGCTTATATACTAAAATCAAATACAGAAAAAAATTGTACAAACTTAAAAAGATACTACTAAGCCAAGATACACTTTCATATTCAGTAACTTTATTTCAAAGATAGGCCAAGGGAGTATAGCAAAAAAAAAAAAAAAAAAAAAAAAAAAGATTTTAGTATATATCAGAATGATACCTGAACTAAAATTATTCCTGACTTTATAGTAGATCTCCATCCACTATACTATATATAAATGGCCTTAATGTAGCATGTCAAAAGAGACTAATAAATGTTGAAGTTGTGAGTTGAATTTTCATCATACTCTTAAAGGTAACACATTTAATTTCATGAGATTTGAGATCATTTTCCCTGGAAATACTCACCTAGATACTTATGTTAAGTTTCAACTAATATACCAACAAGTCCCATTCTGATACAAACACAGCATTGGGAACTTATTTAACATTTCATTGTTAAGTTAAAGATCTCTCTAAGCAGAACAGGTTTATTTGCAGAACAGTTACTTGAACTACCCTGGAAGAAAGTTTCCTCATTAGAATTTCCCTATTCAAATGAGATCAAAGATCTAGACCTACTCTCCCCCAAGTATATATACATGCATACATGTGTATATGTGTGTGTGTGTGTATAATTAGGTAAATTATTAGGCCAACCAAGGCCCTGCTAAGAAGAGTCACAGAATCTGAGCTTTAGAACAAGACGATACCTTGGAGGCTCTGTAGTCCAAATTCTGGTTTTAGAAATAAAGAATTAGAGGCTAAATAAGTTTCTCCAAAGACACATTAGAATTAAGTAGCAGAATTGTGATTTGAGTACAGATCTGCATCCATCCCACTTCTTACTATTCAATCTACCTTCTAAAACAGGCTTTCAAATAAGTTATGTTCAAATGAGAGATAGAGGAACTCAGGCAAGTCTGTTACTTTGGAGGTCCATACTGTCTAGTATAGGTCTGTGATAAATGGGTTAATGAAAATGAATGGAAAAGCATATATTATGTTTATTATTGCTAGGCTTAGTGCTATGACTATCATATATTTTATGGTGAAATAGCTTTTTAGTTTTCAAGATATATCAAAGAAACAATCATATTATATATTTATGAATATACAACAATAGATTCTTTTTTAATTATGGAAAATTAATAAAGTAAAAAATGTAGCTACAGATAAGAATGCTACTTGTCTTAATCTAGCTAAAATTTTAGGAGGAAAGCTGGCTTTTCATCCTTTGATGAAATAGAAAAAAAGTTTCCAAAATGCATGTTGTCTTTAAGGAAAATGAGTTACTAGAAAGAATACTACAAACTTCCTCTGTGAATTTTGAGAAATCAGTTTTCTTTTCCAGGTCTCAGTTTCCTCATCCATGAAATAGAGGAGTGGGAATAGGAGCTAGACGAATTTCAAGATTTCACATAGTTCTCAGATTCTATCATTCTAAGAGGAGTTGCTCTATATTTTATTATGATCATTCTCATTAAATGCCCTTTATTCTTCACCATCTACAACCCCTTCCCCATCACTGTCACTTTTAGTAGTAATTTCCTATTTTTCTAAAGAGACATGCTAGCACAGGGTATCCCATAGAAGAAACCTATCTCTGCAGGAGCGTAACAATGCAAATTTGTTCCTAAATAATGATTTTTGATGAGGCTTCTTCAGGGATCCACCAAGGAAATGATAGCACAATCAATAGTATTCATATTATTAAATGTTTCTTAAGTGTTGCTCCTAAGTGCTATCTAGAAGCTGTGTTACTATGAGACATATATATAGTACTCTTAGTTGACTGCTTCTCCGATCAGAGAGAGGTTAGAAATATTCATCTTGGACTAGTTTTTCTTAGTAATAACTCCTCTGAGCCATTCCTCTCTTTGTTAGCTTCCCTAAAGTGCCCCCTTTTGGAGGGTAAAATTGTACTATTTTGGATTATTTTTTTAGGTAGAAATTACTTGGACTAAAAAGACATCCTTGGAGATGCTATGAAATGTTTCCAATCTTCCCCAAAACAACTGCTCCCTATTAAAAATAACACCTATTGAATTTTTCTTAATCTGTCTTGGAAATGATTGTTTATCACGTTGGGTGTTTGCAGGCACCTGCCTGTTCATTTATGTTTCAGCTGCATGTTGGTGGGCAAAAATGCATTATTTACTGTTTTCATTTATTTTTAATTTAAAACTTTTATTGGGTTTGGGGAGCTAACAAATGGCAATTTACAGGAAACAATGAGCATGGAATACTAACATATCTGCAAAAAGGGATCAGATATGTACGAGATCATTAAGTGAGACAAGCTCAGTGGAATCTAACTCATTCTGTTTTTCAGCCAATTAGCAAAATTGGGTACATTGTCCAAGCAGGTGCCAACTATGGATTAAATTGTACCCTTATGGAAAGGGGTAAAGGTGGTTTAGAATGTGAAATTATTTATATTTCTATAATCTTATTTTATCATCACAGCAACCTTGCTTTCAAGACTAGGAGAAATTAAACACAAAACAAAACTTAAGTAACTGGCCCAAGATCATATAATGAGTTAGTGAGTGAATAAATTTGCATTAGAACTTTCTTATCTTGAATCTGTTCATTTTTCTTACTATTTTATTTCATGATCCTTCTGTCAATATTATGAGAAAATAATAGTTCAGTGACTTCACTATTGTGCAAAATTCTTTAGGGAATTAAAATCTAAATATAAGTATTCATGCTTGAAGGCCTTTTATAAGATGAATTGTGAATGATATATTGGTACATGAAATTTTAAGTTAAATTGTTTTACTCCAAAATCAAGGTTTAAATTTATATATGACTTACAATACAGATACATGCATGGATATATGTGTATGTGCATGTGTTAGTGTGTGACAGAGGAAGAGGGAGAAAGAGAGAGAGAGAGAGAAGGAAGGAGAGAGTGAGGGGGAAGGAGAGAGGAAGGAGAAAAAGGAGGGAGAAAGGAAAAAAGAAAGGAAGGAAGGAAGGAAGGAAGGAAAGAGGAAAAAGACAGAAAAATACACAGAGGAACATAAAGACAGAAAAAGAAAGAGAAAAAAAAAGTCATGGACATCTGAATTCTGAAAGTTGGGGGAATCCTTCTGCAAAGTGGGAAAATGAGGATAAAGTGACATTCATTTTATATCCACTTAAGAGGTAGCATGGATAGAATTGATCTCTAAACTAAAAAGACATGGGTTCAAGTCCCATTTCTTTCTTTTTTTCTTTTTTTAAACTTTTTTTCTTTTACTTTAATGGACTGGGAAGTTTGTTGAACTTGTTTACAATGTTACTCAGAATGAAATAAGTACATGTTATAGTTAGAGCATTTTAATTTTAAGTTATTTATACCCTCTTCCAAGCCATGTATGAAACCAATCAACTAATATTTATTAAACACCCAAGTTTGCTTTCTATAGCTGTACAACAAAACTAGATCTGTTACTCTCAATCCCCTTTCATAATAAAGTGGAAAACCGTAAAAATCGATCAATAAACATGTATTAAATGCCTACCATGTAGTGAAAAATAGTAGTAGGGGATGATTTCAACATCATTTGGAGCCCTTTGGAAATGTTACTGATCTAACTGGGTTTGCCTGTCAAGTCCCATTTCTGACACAAAATGGCTATGGGATGATGGACAAATCACCCCTTGATGCTGCAGGCAACTAAAATTGAAGAGAATTCTCCAACATACAAAGGGAATTTTAGCATTTGGAGATTGTCTTATTCTAATTAAATCACAGGCCTGGTCCCTATCTCCACAGGGGAAAGTGCAAAGTACACTTAACTATAAGCTGGAATATTGTCTCTGCTGCTTTGTTACTGTGCAATTTTGGGCAAGTCATTTATTCTCTTTGGGCCTCAATTTCTTTCTCTGTTTAAACTCTAGGTGATTCTTTGATTTGGCCTCATTTAATTAAATACAAAAGAAGAAAAAAATGTATTTTGAAATGGGGAACATCAGAATTGAATCTAGTCCTATGTTAATCATTAAATAACTGATAGAAAAAAACATTTAATATTTCTGAATTTGTTTCCTCATTAGTAACATGTAATATACTGCCTATCTCATGAAGTTATTATATAAACATTAATTAATTGATTAATTAATTAACTGGCAAGTAGTTATTAAGGTGCCTGCTAGAAGACAGACACTGGTCTAAACAAAAGGCAAATGAAATAGTTCCTTTTGTCAAAGAGTTTATATTTTAATTAGGAGATTCTCTTGAAAATATGAATAGAAAAATGCTCTGTTAACTACAAGTGGCTATATTGTAGTTGTTCAGTTGTATCCCATTCTTTGTGACCTCATTTGAAGTTTTCTTAAAAAAGATACTGTATTTGTTATGACATTTCCTTTCCAAATCATTTTAAAGATGAGAAAATAGAGGCAAACTTGTTTAAGTGACTGGTTCAGACTCATATAGCTAGTAAATATGCAAGGTTGAATTTGAACTGAGAAAGATAAGTCTTTCTGATTCCAGGCTCTATACTTTCCATCCACTGTGCCATCTAGATGTCCTGTATAGGACTATGCACAAAGTTATTCTGACAACTTAAATAGACAACTTATAGGAAATACATATAAGCCATCAATGAGTTCTTCTGACTTTTATTTAAGTTTCACAGATTTTAAGAGAAGGAAAATGAGACCCAGAAAAGGCAAAAGGATTGCTAAAGATTCAAATGATTGTGGACCTAGAACTTGAAGGGAATCAGTATTTGTGCAGTAGAAAAAAGCACTAGAGTCAAAATATTGCTTCTAGAACCCACTTTGCTACTCAGTTCTTTCTAATTTCAAATCAAACGATTGAACTAAATTTTCTCCAAGCCTCTTGCAACATCTGAAATTGTAGGTTCTAACCTATTTCCTGAATCAGTTTTTATTCTTTTATGCAGAGACTTCATCAGTGTCTTTTTCAGAGTGTTACCAAGTCTAATTATCACCTGCCTTCACTGTGAATATGTCTTCATTTTGTTTAGATCTCTCTTGTTTCTTTACCTGGGGTATTATTTTGGTCACTTTTGTTAAGTTCTTAGCTCAGGAGTGGGGTAGATACAATTCAGCTAATTGTGTTCAGACTGTCTGTAGTACATTTGATATTAAGAATATTATCAGGCCATATTTTTTAAAAAGTAGAATTTCAAAAAAAAAAAAAAGTAAAATTTCAGAGGCCAGTTCTTGCCCAATGAGTTCATCAGCCACAGGCAACTTGAGTACAATCATTTTTAATGGCAAGTTGCTGCTAACCATAAATAATTTATCTTTATTTGAGTGGAGGGGAGCACTTTACCTAGCAGGAGAAATATGATAGGGATGAGAGATACAGTTATCAGTTGCGGTCTTAAAGTAGTTGCATTTTATAAACAAGAATAATATTGCACCCATTTCAAGGACTAAACTGTTCTTTAATGGGGAATGTGCCTGGGGGCCATCGTAGTTCTTTTATAGATAATAACGGGAAGTAAAACAAATGTTTTAACACATCAGCCAAAGGCAACAGGCAATGATCAAAATGCCATAAATACAAATGACTCTGACAAGTAATCAGTTGTTCTCCAATTGGGAAACAAGGTGTATGTATGTACGCCCGTACATATATGGATTAATCACAGGCCTTCAGATCATTCACATTTGTCATATGTGCAAGTTTTACTCCTAATTGGTTCAAGTTCACATTAATTAGTTAAGCTCAATATTAACCAATGCACCACAAGAGCCAAAACAATGAAGGAAAATATCTACCCCCAAACACCTAAAACCTAACCCTAAAGTACTCAAATCCTGAATTTCTAAACACTTGATTGGATTATCAGATGCATGAGATTGTCATAGAGAAGAACTGACTGGTGGCTCAGACACATGTCCTATAAGTTGTCTATTTAAATTGTCAGAATAACAGAACTCTTTGTTTATACAATAAACTGAATTTATAATGTTGAGGACAAACCAAATTCAGTTGAAGGGATAAATTAATAAATTAATTAAATTAATATTTAATAATAAGCTTTATTGTTTTTTCTGGAAAAACCCCAACAATCTTCACTCACAAATTCACATTGACATTGTCATTTACTTTGTACAAAAAAGGACTTTGTATACTTAAACATTAACTTTATGCTTAGCAAATTTTGAAAAACAAATTCTTTAAAACGAAACTCTAACTTATGTCATGCATATTATGAACCAGCAATTTTGTTAGGGGATAAGTCTGTTTTAGCTTGTCTGTTTATACCAATCTGGTATGTGATATTCTGCACTGCATTATTGAGATGTTGGGGATAAAATGTCTGAGGGTGATGGGGGAGAGGGCAGAGTTGGAGCAAGAACTGACCAAGTAACATCTTTTTGGATCATAGTTTTGCTACTAGGGTCCCATACTCAGATTTTCAAGCATTTTCTATAACCAAACACTTCCTAGGATTGTTGTCTTATGAGTCATGTCCTGCAGTAAGGTGAAGGGGAAGAACAGAGTAAATATCCCCATTCTTAGCATCAAAGAATCATCAACCAACAACACATAAATTCTAGTAACCTTCCTCAGATGGCCATGAATCTTTGGTGTGCCAATGAAAGGTGCCCTGCCACTATAAGAAGGTTGTATTTATGTTAATGGAGAGGTCTGGCTTCCCGCAATTCTCAACCACTCTGCATTTAGTGGGTTGTTAAAAACCAAACTTCACTGTAATAGAAAAGATTTTTCTAATCACCCCCATCTAATTACAGAGAAGAGTGAGTCGGTGAGAATCATTAACATCTCTAATAAATCACAAACACATTTTTATTAGGTCTTAAATCCTGTAAAGGAGAAAGTGATGGAAAATCAAATAGGCATCTTTTTTTTTCCCAAAGGGTTCTAAGGGACAGACTGTGGCTGACCCTTTCAACTCCTGCCCAACTATATCCATGACCTTTCCTCATTGGTCCTTTTCAGTACTCAGAAGATAGAAAATAAAAATGATCCAGAGATAAAGAAGAGCAGTCATTTAGAATACAGAAAATTTGATCTTTTAATTACTATGGACAGTCAAAACAACTGAGTTCTAACCCCAATCTCTGGAAATATGGAAAAGCCATTCTGTTTCCTTAAGATTTTATTTACTCATATATAAAATAAAAGGGATTAGAATATTCTCTGGCTTCATGTATTCCTGAAGTATTATTATTTGTCCTGAAAACAAACCTCTTAGGAGCATGGACAATTCATGGAAATTTGTCTTAATTCCTATTAGAATCCTATGTATATGAAGACATAGTCTAGGCCTGACTCAAGTTAATATGTTAGTTCAGACTTGGTACTTTGTGTGTAGGGGGGTAGTTAGATGTGAGGACCATCTAACATTTTGTGAAATATTTACTTAATAGTGAAAAGAACATTCAGGAGAATACAACAGTGATGAAATTTGTTGGAACTCCCCTGTATCCACTTTTGCCGTGCAAGGGCACCTGGCCAGCTGATGTATGTCAAACCATAAGATTCTTATATCCTTATTGCCCGGAATTTCATATTCAGGAGACCAGGAAGCCAAGTTAGTAGGTTAAACCTTAGATCCATGAACAATTTCAGTCTCAAGAAGAGTTTCATTGTATTTTAGGGAAAAGCTATTTTGGTCTACATGGAATAGATTATTCTCCTACCATAAGAGCAATTAATTTTACTCATTTGTTAGCAGTAATAATATTAATGCTGTGAATTTATCTAAGACTTTTCCTTCAAGGGATTTCAGTTTTGGTGTACGACTGCAAGTTGATCATGAATAAGGAGAGGAGGTTTGTAGTTTAATAAAAGATAGAGAGAACAATATGATTCTGAGATAGTTTGGAGTCCCTTTTAAATGAGTTGGGGAAGATCCAAAGAAGAGCATTATGAATGATTAAAGGTTCTTGAAATTGGATCTCTTATGAAGGAAACATTAAAAAAAAATATTCAGGAGAAAAGAATGAGGACAGATACAGTGTTAGTGGATTATCTTCAAGTCTGAACTATATATGTGATTATCTATTCTAGCTGTTGGTGTAGACTAGAAGGTGGGGTGAGGAGACAGAGTCCTGAGTCTGAAACATAGACTGGATAGGAAGCTGATCTATATTGGTGATGGAGAGAGAAAATTCACAAACAAGGAGGAAGAATGGGAATTACCAAAGTCTTCATATTCCATACAGAATAAAGGGATGGATAAGATTGGGGTTGATATCAAGAGAGATCAGATCAGGAGTATTAACTCTAGCAGGGACAAAAAATACTAAAAAAAAAAAAAACCATAAAAGTTAGAGGGGAGTCTGTGGAGTGACAGGAGCAGAAGATAGGCTCATTTGCCCAAATCGCTTTTAAAGTCTGCTTGACTCACAGGGGGAAAAAGTCTCAGCTGGTACTCACAATGTGTGTAAGAGTCAGTGGTGTTAACAAAGAGCAATGCAGTCAGCAATAAGATAGCCAAGGACTAAGATTCAGAACAAGGGAGTAACAATGATGCATGCATAATCAAAGAATTTTGCCTTTTTGACACATAAACTAAGAGAATTCCAGAATCTTATTGCAATGGGGGTTGATCAAGGAACTTCCCATCATTTAAGTACCTTCACCTCCTTGATGAGATTGTAGAATACAGTGAGAGCATTTAGAGTGAGGCGTTGTAATTTTGCCTTTTTCAGATTTGGAGTGGTTACATTTATACAATATAAAGGTGCAAGGTTAAACAGTCTATTCACAGGTAGTAAAGGGTATGAATCTGTGAATAGTCTTTTGCATTTTTGTAAAGGAAATATAAAAAAGTCTTCATATGTTATTGCTCCTTTAGGAAGTGTGATAAAATTCCTCCATCAACTCGACAGAATTTTAATGTGTCTTGCCATTGACTGATTAGAGGACCAACCATACCTCTATTGTTTATCTTTCATTCCTGAAGATGAACATGACATCAGGAAGATGATGCTGTAACATGCAAGTGAATTGGAGCCATCTGGGTTTAATGGCAAAATATAGATCAAGATGACTGGAGATGTTCCTAGATAATATGGCACACCTTGGCCTTTTTAAGCTAAGGTCTTTAACAGGACTCAGTTTGACTGAGACAACACTTAATCAATGATTAAGGCTAGGTAAGAAATGAGGCATATAATGGCTTCTTTATTCTAGTTAAAATATATATATATCTGAGAGGGGAATACGCTCATGGTTTCTGCCCCCAAACAATTTATATTTACTTTTACTTTGAGCCTGTCAAGGTTCAAACAATACCAAGTGGGGTCTGATCTGGGACCTGTTATTGGTAAGTCAATGAGACTCAGACTGATTTGAGTTTAAGGCACGGTCCTATTTCTTAAATCCCAAGATATCTTGCAGATTTCAAGGATCAAAATTTACATTGTTTTGGGCAGAGCATGCTTTGGTAATAATATGATACCCTAAGTGGACAGAGAAAAAGGGGGAAAAAAGGAAAAGGAAAGAAAATAAAAAATAAGGGAAAAAAGAAAAGACTTTTGTGGCCCAACTGGCCAGTCCCACTTGCATTCCCATTGGGGTAGTTCCTACTCCTACTCACATATGTTATTATTTGTCCCTCATTCTCAAAGAGGACCATAACATCAGGGAAGTGATGCCACGACATGCAAGTGAATTGAATTGAAGTAAGAAAGGGCTGTGAAAAGTCATCAGCCTCACCTTCTCCTCCAGAGCCATCTGGGTACAGGGGCAAGATAGACCTCTTAAAAGCAAACTGGACTGCTTTGTAGATTTATCTTTAAGGAGTCATCCTTGGAAGTCGTGAAGAGTGTTGGTTATGAAGGGAAAAAAGAAAATCTTTTGAGAGGGATGACTGCTTTTTCCTTCCTGCTTCTTCTGGTATACATTAGGAAGAATTCTTTTCAGTCCCCTCCTCCCTTCCATCTCCCACACATTGCCATTTATGATAGGATTTGATAGTAGAACAATTCATCCAGTAAGAGATATTGTGCCTAGTAAAGAGCATTCCAAAGGAACCCAATTTGGGAACTATTTTGAAACATGGAGAAGAACAGCTCCAGGTGGAGCCTAGCCTGCCAGAGTAATGTATCTAGTATAGGTGTTACCCTCAAGGGAAAGAGTGTGAGCCTACTATCAGGAGAGAAAAAACAATGAGTTCTTGCGATGATGGAAGTACGCTTCCTACTTAACTTGTCAACACTGATATTTAAAGACAAATGCACTGGTAAAAGCTAAGGAATAGTAGTTTCATAATCCACAGAATACTTTGAACCTTGGATGGTCATCTCATAGGGAACCCAATGTGCACTGGTATATAGGGATAGAGAGTCTAAGTTATGCCACCTACCTGCTGCCTAGCTAGATGAATATTAACAATGAGATAGTTCCACCGGTTGCTGTGAGTATTTTGTAGGCTTGCTCATTTGGGTAAAACAGTTCTATGTCCTTGCTATGAACCCTGTGAAATCAATTAGATCTACTTATTTTTTATATTTTTAGTATTTTTTAGTCTAACTTTCCAAAAAGCTAGGAATCCCCTATATGGCATCCATGATGTACAGAGTCCTTTAGACTATATCTATATTTATACAACTTTAAAAAGTACTTTCCTCAACAACTGCCCAATGAGGTAGGCAGTAAGCATTATCACCTTCATTTTACAGCTGAAGAACCTCAGTATTATAGATATAAAGTGACTCCTATGAATTATACTGCTTTTTTTCTTTCCCATTAAACATTACTGCTTTGATAACATAATTCATGTATAATGCTACTCTTACATATAGGACATTTCATTTGGAGAAATTTAGGATATGTATTTGTAAGATCTTAAAGCATATGAGATTTGAGATCCTGGAATGTGTCTCTGAAAGAGAGCTATTAAGTTTCTGCTGAAAATTTGTAAAGAATAGTTGATTATTTATTGTACATAGTTTTGTTTTAGTCCTGTTCACTGATAAGAATAGGTTCAATGGTCATGTTTATTCGGATCAATACATTTAATATAACTTACAGCATCCTTGAGAAGAGACAATATGGAACACTTAGACTCTACCTACCTCAATAGAATCAGAAACTGAAGAAAAGAGAAGGTTAACAACTTGTCCAAATTGATCCTTCCACCAGACTCTTTGGCTCCTGATTTTAAAAAGGGTCCTAGACAGCTAGATGATTTTTTTTTTACTGAGGCAATTAGGTATAAGTGACTTGCCCAAGGTCATATAGCTAGGCCACATTTGAACTCAGGTCTTCCTGACTTCAGGGCTGGTGCTCTATTCATTGTGCCACCTACCTGCTGCCTAGCTAGATGAATATTAACAATGAGATAGTTCCACCGGTTGCTGTGAGTATTTTGTAGGCTTGTTCATTTGGGTAAAACAGTTTTATGTCCTTGCTACGAACCCTGTGAAATCAGTTATATCTACTTATTTTTTTCAAACCACTTCCCCATAATACACAGAATCAAAATAACAAAGGAGAAGATTGATGAAAATTGATTTTTGTTCTTCTTCTGGAGATCACCTCCACTCACTGCCAGCCTGTTGAAAAAACCTCTAGGGGAAAAAAGAATAAGAGATATTCACTCTGGTGATTTCAAAAGCAATGAAAAGAGTTTTTCATGTAATTCTGGGTTTTGAGATGTGGAACATTTAAAAAATGGACCCTTCATTTTCTTTCTCATTTGAAGAGAAATGTTTAATCTAGAATTTTGGTGAAAGTTAACTCTTCTAGTTTTTTTCTGTTAACATCATAGGATTATAATTGGAAGAGGTATTACAATCTAGTGCTTTCATTATATAGATGAGGAACTCAAATCCTAGAGAAATATAAAAACATATCATCACCCACTTATATAAGCACCACTGCTACCACCACTCATTTATGTACTGCCTTAAATTTTGCAATCCCTTTCCAAATGTAATCTCACTGAAGCCTCTCAGCAAACTTGTGGGGTGGGTTGTTTTTGTTTAGTTTTTTTGAAAAAAAGTATTTATTGTGTAAGTATAGTAAGAACAGAAATAAAACATTCCTACTCCTTTACTGAGGAGACTTATAGCATATACTTCCTGGGTAGAGTATAGCCAGAACTTGTGAAGTTTTTACATAGCATTTGCCCTGCAAATTTATTGCCAAATGAAGCATGGATAATAGATGAATAAGTCTTCATTTCTTCAGTCAAGCAGCTGGATAATGCTGATGCTGGAGATTTTGCTTCTTACCATCTGGCTTCTGGTAAATCCTAGCAGTCTATACTTCTGATGATTTTCTCTTCCAGACTTTCATAGATCATAATAACATAACTCTGCTCAGTCTCCTTCACCTAAAACAGAAAAATATAAATCCAAACAGACAAACAACAGAGAACTTTATTTGGGGGCCACATGTCAGCATTAAATGAGGAGGTTCTAAAGCTTCTCCCCATTCAGAGGCTTATAACAAATCTCCACTCCCTAGTACCAAAAGAAGAAAAGAACAATGGTCTATAATTCTTTATCATCATCATCATCATCGTCATTTCCATTTTTCAGATGAAGAAATTGACTAAAAAAAAAGTTATGAGATTTCCCTATGGTCACATAGCAAATCCTAGAAGTAGGATTTGAATCTAATTCTTCCTGAAATTGTCTGTTACTCTGTCTTTATTCTCAAATACATATATGCAACCATATCCACAAATATATATATATATATATATATATAATATGCATGTATGTACATATACATATATATTTATTAAGACCATACTATGTATATTTTTATTTGTCAGTTCTGTCTCTAGAGGAAGATAGAAGATTTCTTCATAAATCCAAGTCTTTTCTTGTTTTTCTAAGTCAACCAACTCATCATTTCTTATATCACAGCAGCATTCCATCACAATCATATACCACAGCTTATTCCAATTGAAGAGATTCTTTCATTTTAGGCAAACTGATAGGTTCTCTGGCATCATTTTTGAGCATACAGCATCATCTCAATGCCAAGATTTTAGGAAAGAGAGCTCACAAGAGCTGTTTAATGCAAGCTGACAGATCAAATGGCATAAAGTGCCATGTTCCAACAGGATGGGTGTCTCTAGAAACAGAAGTGAAGGGGTAAGATTTTAAGGAACTATAGAAAAGAGAGAAAAGCATGGTCTATCTCCACCTCTTTGCAAAACACAGCCTCCTCATTGTTGCTTTGAAACCCTGTCAGGCATAATCTAAGAAATTGGCAGGAATTTGCCTTTAGAATTTTTCAGTTCTTGAGATAGAGAATGAGAAGTGTCTCTTCAATTATAAAGGGAAAAACATTCTAAGTAGCTCCTTTCAAAATTGCCACTTTAACATGGTGATTATTATTATTATTATTATTTTTACCCTGAACAGATTCTTAAATCTTGAAACAGATAAAGGATTGGGAAGAGGTATATGTTGGGATGACTATAACATTCTTTGTGAGAGTTTGAATGATTTAGAAATACAGAACATTTCTTAAAAAAGGACAATAAAAGCCTCACCTGAGGTTGGTGATGTCATGGGAAAAAAAGTAGTCCTGACATAATTTATCTTATTTTAGGGCTATATGTGTGTGCATGTGCCCCAAATGAAACTCTATAGTTTTCATCTACCTTAAATTGAAATGGCTAAATAGGGCAGAACTCCAAGTTATACAAAAAGCACTCTATAATGGACATTATGTTTCTAATTTCATAGTCTCTTTTTTATTGTAAAATGAAGTAAAGTATATAACGTTTGCCTTGCCAACTTTAAAGTACTATGTGAATGTGAGATCTTATTAATGTTATTGTTATTACTGTTAAATGTCAAGCAAATAATAAGGTAGAATAGACAACACCTTTTGGGAGCTGTTCCTCTTTTACTCCTTCAGCTATTTCCCAGTGCTGAAGTTCATAATTTCATTAATTTATTTAAATGACTTTGGCCCTTTTAAAATGAAACAGGGTGGAATATGTGTGGATATTTGAATAAGAAAACAGTATCCTGGCTAAGGTAAGATAAGCAATTTATCAATTATTACCACTTTAGTTTAAATTAGTTTCTGATACTTTTCTGAGAATAGGTTTAGATAGAGGAAAGTGGGAACATGTAATACCTGAGGTAGTGGCCAGAGAGCAATTACTGAATGTGAAACAAAAAAGCTTGAGGGTATTTGGAAGCAGTGGGAAGTACTAAATTTGGAATCAAAAAAATCTAAGTTGAAATTTGGGCTTTTCCATTCACTACCTCTGCAAATTAGAGCAAATCCCTTCATTTGCATGGGAGTCAGTTTTCTCTTCTATATCATGAAGGATTTGGGCTAAGTGGCTTGGAAGGTCTCTTTTTATTGCTAGACCCTATTAATGGCAGGGTCAACTTAAAAGATCAGAAGAGGGACAGCTATATGGCACAGTGGATAGAGCACCAGCCTTGGAGCTAGGAGGACCTAAGTTCAAATTGACTTTAGACATTTAATACTTCCTAGCTGTGTGACTTAATCCCAATTGCCTAACAGCAAAACAAACAAAAACAAAATCAGAAGTAAGATGGGTGGCAAGTGGTTGCCTGATAAAGAATGAAAGTGGGTCCTCTGACTCTCTAGTCTTCTCATATGAAAATGACCTCGAAGATCCCTTCTAATTCTAAATCCAATGATCTGATAGTATATTTTTCACTTTTTTTCTCTTTTTAATTTTTTAAAAAATTTAAGTCTTGTACAAAATGATTAATATGGAAGTGTTTTACATGATGATACATGTATAAACTTTATGGAATTGCTTACCATCTCAGGGAGGTGAGAGGACAAGAAGACAGGGAGATATAGTATTTGGAACTCAAAATTTAAAAAAAATGTTAAAAATTAATTTGAAGAAATAATTGGGGGAAAATAAGATATTCGATTAAATTCTATGATCTTCAGCTTGGAGAGTGATTAGTAAATCTGAGCAGAACTAATTAGATTGCCTTATTATGTGAGTTTTTGCCAGAAAGAGCAATTTGGGGAGCGGGAAAAATAGAAAAAAAGTTAAGAGAAACTTCTAAAGCCTGGACAATGTGACTTTCTTTTAGTGAATCATCAGATAGAGTAGGAGCTCTTTTTGTGTTACTGATTTTTGTGTTATTCTTGAGCTATGAAATAACAGGGAATGGTGAAGACATAATATTAAACTCCACATTATCTCTTGAGTCAGTAACAAAAGGTTTAAGGAGGAGCCAGTGATAAAGAGAGAGATTACCTTAATTCCTGCACCATGCCCATTACAAGGCTATAATCCAACATACAGAATCAGATACATTTGCCCAGGCGGTGGACATTGATTCCTGTGTATTTCTGTGCAGGAAAAAAATTAAAAAAATAAAACAAATCTCAGAAACTAGAGAAAATGATGAGGGTAGGAGGAATCAGGGAAAAGCAATTGACCCTTTAATCCACAGCAGGACCTCTGGCTTTTCCTAAGAGTAACAAAGCAGCTTTTAAGATACAACTGATGGATTCCTGTCATTGTAAAGGGTTTGTCTGAGAGCAAAAGCCATACTCATTACAGATGAATTTATGCTTTGCTGGGAGATGAACTGTAAGTTTCTTTGTATACTCAACCCTCCCCAAAACCTTTAGGAAAACTCTTTGATGCTGAAAAATGGGAATATATTAAATAGATGTAATTAAAATGTCACTTTATCCCTGCTCCTCCCTTTTCTCTTTACAAGCATCATTGAATATTTTACCAGGGTAGGCTGATCGTGCAGTGGGGAATGTTGAGGGGAAAAATAGACATAGAGGAAAAAAGAAACTCACTGTGTCAGAATAGGAGGGAATGAATGAAATTAAATTATTCAAATCCAAAAAGAACTCCCAGGTCTTTATCTGGTATTGATATGTGCTCTCATAGGGAATAATTATATCTAGAGCAGAAGGAATAAGAGGAGTGGCAGAATATTTGTTATAATCACATTTAATTGCTTTCAATAGCTGGTGGTTATTTCAACCTTTACCTCATAACAAAATCAGCAAAGAACTTATATCTTTGAGGATGGCCCAAAGGGAAGGGGGATTTTTCTCTTCTCCTTGGGAATTACCACCAGGGTAATAGATGAGATGATCTTCCTACCTATTATATGATATATCATTTGTACCAGTGCCTCTAAGACACTAATAAAGAGAAAACTCAATAGTATTGGCATGATAAAGTGAAAGCTATTAATAAGGAGAAAGAGTTCATCATGCTCATTAGATTTGAGTGTATTGGAAAGAGCACAGTATGTTATAGGGTTGGCAAAATCATATTACAAGGCCAATCAATTTCTATATAGAGTTTTTGTTAGTGAGTAATTAGTATAAATAACGCTGACTGTATTTAAATAGTGTGGATACTAAGGAAAATAGAGAAGGACATGATAGGAAACAGATGGATCATTTAATTTATTTCTCAATTACAGCTGACACATTGGGTACAAAAATCTGCAAGTCATCTATTTTTTTATGGTCCATTTTACAGCTGTGTTTATTGTTATAATAAATAAATACATTATCTCATTAGCCCAGCATTGGAGAAGACTTATAACTAAAAACACCCACATATCAACATAGATGGCTCCATATGAAACCCTAACCCACGAAAGGATTGACGTACCTGAAGGCAGCTCATTGAGAGACCATGGAAATAAAGTTACTAGCAAAGAGAGCCATTCTCAACGATGGGGGATGTGTTTCTCACAGGTAGGGGTTATCAATGGTTGGCAAAATTTTCCCTTCCCTCTTGTCCTTCTAATAATAGATGCACACTTGGAAATCTGCGTTTCCCAGCAACCAACGTGCATTGCAAATAACCATCCAGGATGCAGATGGGTAATAAAGTTTATGACACTCCATTTTAGACTCTCTTTGTAGCTGGCAGTGATGTAGAGATTGAGGGGAAAATATTAGAGCCAACCACTGATACTATATTTAAAGCTTTTAAAGTTATGTTCCTTGGATTAAAAGAAACATGTCCTGATTCTCATTTGAAGAGCTGGCTCACTGCCTGTCACCTTCTTTTAGTGCCATTCCAACTGAGAGTTGGGGTGGAGAAAGGAGTTAATTCATCAAATGGCAAAATATATATGAAGTACCTACCATGTGCCAAACTCTGTGCAAGTGACTGATTTGATTTGTTACTTCCATTTTTGACAGATATCTCTATGTGTGATATTCATAGATGACTAGGTCAAAAACATTGAATAAGGTTCTTTCTAAACAAAGGGGTGAGGGAGAGGAGGTAGCAATTGTACCAGAAAAAACTTTGAGTGGAAAGCTGAATCTTTTATGTTTTCTCTCTTTGATTTCAAGTGCTTTATAAAAAAAAGGGAAGAAAGTGATATATGACTGATGGGATATTTGATCCTAGATTACATACTATATTGGCTGATAATCACCTTAACAACAAATCACTTTCTGAAGAACAATATGACATGTATATTAGGTTTTTTTCCTTTAGAAAAAGAAGCAAATCAAATTCTACAGTGATTTATTTCTTAGTATGAATTGCTTGAATTTCATTCCCCTATCCCTATCAAAGGTGCTACTTAATTTAAGATAAAATTTAGTAGATTGAACCTTAGACTTCAGTTGTTTCAATGTAACTCTCCACTCAGGTATTTACTCCCCCAAATCACTACTTCTGAATGGCATCTCTCTTCCCACACACCATGAGTTGAGCCATCCCCATGGATTCTCATCCCTTGAAGTAAAACTAGCCAATTATAACAGAGGGAGTCCACTTAAAGAAAATGGTCTTAGAGGTTCTTTGAGTAGGGATGTGAATCTGCCTTCAATTTTTCATGATGTTTTTTAAGGAATGATGGACTTAAGACTGAGTTTATATCACCACTGGTGTTTGAAGAGTAAGAAGTACAAAGAAAGGATTGTTTCTCCCACAGAGACATTTGTCCTCAGGTACTGAGAGGGCAACATCAACTATCCCATTCAGAATAAACACAGGCATTAAGATGACACAGGTTTATATCCCTGCCCTATTTATATTGAGGCCAATATTTCCCAGTTCCAAGATTCAGATCCTTTCTAAGACCTTCAATCCCAGGGGGCTAAAAAGCTTATAAAAATGGAAGGTTCTGAAACTAGAAAGCCCTATGTGTTTATAAAGCATACCCAGGGCATGTGCTCTCATTGGCAGGCTTTCCTCAATGTCTCTGTCATGTTTAGATGTAGTTTTTCCTTATGTCAAGATTTACAGAGAGAAAGTCAGTTTACTGAAAGGATTACTAGAGCTGGAGATGACAAAGATCAGAAGACTCTGAGATCTTAAAAATTCATTTGCTTTGAAGTTAGGGATCAGTTGTCTGGTGAGACAAGTTAGTGATGAGATCAAGAGTAAAAATATGGCTCTTTGGGATTGAATGTGAGAAAGCAGACATTTTTTGGCTATGATTTTAAGTAGGATTAGGGTCTTCCTGGCTCTGATCTTACATAAAGTGCTCGAGAGGATGAATGCAGAAACAGTAAGTTTACCTGTTTTTCTTGTCAAGAGGCCCTACTGTGATATCCATCTCCTGAAATCACATGTAAGTTGTATACAGGGAAACAAAGATGTGATTGGAAATGATTAATGCAGCTTCCACCCTTCCCCTACAGAATGTCTGTTTGGAGTTGGAACTGTACAAACCAATGAAGAGGGGCCTATCTTACTATCTGAACATTGGCTTCCTTCCAGGTTTTCTGGAGAAGTTCTCAGAGAGAAGACTGATTGTCTGTACTGTAAGGGAATCCTCACTTTGCCTTCTTTGGTGACTAAGTCAGGTTATTCACCAGCAGATCCACTGAATGCCTCAATCTAGATCCTGGCTATAGTCATAGAGAAATAAATAGCTTTTCTCAAGAGATTTTATTGGTTTTTTTCAGGGTAGGATTTAAGTGGGAAGGATCTGGAAGCAATGTTTAAAAGGAAGAAAGGCGTCTGATCCAAAAGCTAGCTTCTGTCTCAGCTCCTATGGGGAGCAGGTTTCGAGTACCAAATGCATCATTCATTAAAAAAAAAAAAATGCAATGGAGGGAATATGCAGAAAGTACAGATAAGTCACATTTCCCTTTCTGGTGCTATTTCTTATTTTATTGTAATTTAGTTAATTATTTATGTCTGATTCTTCACAACTGTATTTTGGGTTTTATTGGCAATGATAATGGAATAGGGGCAGCTGGAACACCAGCTGTGGAATCAAGAAGATGTGGGTACAAATCTGGATTCAGACATTTGCTAACTGTGTGACCCTGGGCAAGTCACTTAGCCTTTATTGCCTGGGGAAAAAAAAGATAATGGGGTGGGTTTAGCATTTCCTTCTCCATTTCATTTTACAGATGAGGAAACTGAGACAAATGAGGTGAGTTGACAGGGCTCACTTTGGTAGTAATTTAAGGGGTCATATTTGAATTCATGAAGAGTCTTCCAAACTCCAGATCCAGCACTCAAATCCATTGTTCTCCCTCCCATCTATATAATGATAGAATAAAAAGAAAATCATTTATATGCTACCAACTCCATGCCAGGCAGTATGCTGAGTGCTTTGCAAATATGGCTTTATTTATGCTCACAACAATCCTGTGACATAAGTGCTATTATCATTCCTATTTTATAGATGAAGAAACTGAGGCAAACAGGGGTTGTCAATTATTGAAGGTCATGTAGCTAATGAATGTTGGAATTTGGATCTGAACTGAGGTTTTCTTGATTTTTAGGCCTACTGCATTATCTGCTACTCCAATGAAGCTAATACATTCATTTAAAATTTGCAGAGTTTTACAAATATTACCTCATTTGATTTTGATAGCATTTTACAGCTGAGGGAAATGAAACAATGAGAAGTTAAGTGACTTGCTTAGACACACACAGTGTGTAAATGTTTTAGGCAGAATCTGAATGTAGGTTTTCTTGTCTCTAAGTCCCGTACTATAGTAAATTAGCCGCACAGAGATTCTCTATTTTAAGCAAACTGACCTTCTAGCTCTTCCCTATATACCACTGTTCATCTTTCACTTCCACATCTTGGCCTAGATGCTCACTCATTTCTGGAATGCACATCTTTCTCAGGCCTTCCTTGAGTGGAGCTAGTTTCCTTTAGGAAACCTCCTTATTGTTCATTGAACAAAACTCGTCATCTCCCAATTCTATGAATTTTCACTGGCTGTCCTTCATGCCTAGATGTTTCCTGCCCCTTGCTTCAAGTCAGGTAAAATCCTACTTTCTGCCAGAAGTCTTTGCTAATCTCCATTATTGCTAGCATTTTCTCTCTTAAAATATCCCCAATTATTCCTATATATATGCCCATCTCCCACAAGAAATTATGAGCTTCTTCAGGGCAGGGACTTTTTATTTTTGTTTCCTTTATTTATATTTAATACAATGTCAGGCAAAGATAAAATGTATGATAAAAGCTTGTTGACTTATCTCAAGTGTTCCTTCCTAGATAAAGTCTTCCCTGAAACACACACATATAAACATACTCACAAATACATTAAATACATACATGTGTACACAAATACATGTATATAGACACACATATTTGTGAATATAAGGCATAGCTACATGTATACATACATGTATGTTTGTATTTATTTCAAGACATACATATTTGTATATATTTACACATATTCACAATAAATATAAAATATTTATATTTACATATACACATATATCTAGACCCATATATGTTTAGTTAATATTCTCTCTCCTGAAGTTATTTATAGTTTTATATAATATTGGTAATTACATATCTGTGTATATATTGTATTCTTCTCATGTTAGAAGAATTTTGAGTTCCTTGAAGAGCTGTTTTATCTTTGCCTCTATCTATAGTACTTAATGGAGAATAGCTCCTATGCTTAAGAGATATCTGTTTTGTCAAATCAAAAGTGTCATTTCCAAAATGAAGTTTGATGAAAAGTTGCTTTTTAGCCTCCTGAATTATCTCAGTATCAAAATTACCATTAACCAGCCAACAAACAGAATAAAATAATTCACCTGAATCATTATCCACAATGTATTTTTCTTTAGATCTAGGCATATATGTGTTTAGCCATTTGGTAGTATCTTGAAAGCCCAAAGCAAACTTTTAAGGCTAAATATTAAGTTTCTTCCAGCTTAAGAAAAAAGTCCAAACATTTGGCTCCCCACTCTTATCTCCCTGTCTGTGGGTGTTAGAAACAACATACTAGTGATAACTTCAGTTAAATACTCTGGTGCTGAATTTATGAATTTTTTTAAAAGATCTGAATCTTGGCAAGAGTATTGGCCCTTGACTGTGGCAGCTCCCAAATGTTCCTAGATTTTTCTGTCTATGAAAATCCAGGCATCTTAGAATATGCACACATATGGTGATAATGGCAGATTACCAATCAAGAGTGAGGGCTTCCAGGAAGCTCAGTTCCAAGAGGAGATTGCATGTATTAATGTGATCTAGTCATCTTTTAAAAGCCTTCTTGAAACTTTAAAGATTTCCATTGTTGAAGATGACCAGTAGAACACCCTATCCCAAAGTTCTACCATTTCCACCAGTAAAAAAATTTGAGAAATAAAATCTCAAGGTTTAAAACTTATTTTGGAACATTTCATCTAATTTATATTTACTGTATTCATGCTCCTTCACAAACTTTCCAGGGCCAATTAGTCCTTTAGATACTTAATGAAAGCCTACACAAGTGCCCTCAGCCCTGAGTTAAATATTAGTCACCTAGGGAAAAAACTCAAGAGTGGAGTATTAAAGATATATGTGTTACTGATTTTGTGGTAATCTCATATTCATCTAACCTTTTGGCATTTATCTGTGCTTAAGACCTCAGGCGTCTTGCAATACATTCTAGTACACTAGGCTTTCTGTCATTTACTTTAAATTCTAGGCAAGCTGTATTAAACTTTTTTTTTTAATCGTAAACTTGGCATTTCGTCTCCTGACTGAGAATGTAAACACTGGCACAACAAAAGCTACCTGGGTAGCTGCTTTAAACTGCTCTCTTCATAAATGTCTCACTTGCCATTCTTGTTCTTCTGACAAGACTATCAATTCTATGGCTAAAGAATGAAAGTTGATTTAGGAACAGATTCTTGGGATCTTTTGTTTTATTATATCTTTTTAAATACCTTCTCATGAGACTTCATGAAGTAGATAAATTTCCTGTGGTGGAATTTGGCCTAAGTTTAGTACTCACCAATCTGGATTCTTGAGGTTGGTATTAGATAGTAGCAATAAAGCGTCAATTATGAGTGAAGTAAAAAGTCATTTATTTTGATCAGTGGGAGTAGGTATCAAGATACAAGACAGAAACCATAAGAAAGGCATGAGAGGTTCTTAATGTGCAAATGTTTTGGGGAGCATTCAAAAATTAAATGTTATTCATGTATCATTTTGTAAAACAAAGAAAATCAAAATGGCTATGCAAAAATAGTGTGCCTTTGGAGAAAAATATATGTTTTTAATTACAGGAGATAGAAAAGGGAGTTAGCTGAGTATAACTAGTCTTATTAAATTAAAGAAAATGGTCAATAGGCCAGACAAAGAGAATTTCCCCAGGACTTTAGAATGTTTCACCTTTAACAACTTAGTCTTTTTGTACTGTTAAGAGGCAAAAAGGAGACAATGAAGATATTAGCTGTTGTCAGTGATCTAACTGGCTGAACTTCCAGTTCTCTAGGAATCATTAAATGAGTAATACAGAACAAGATGGAGTCAGTATGCCTTGAAGAGAGACTCTATATGTTATGTAACATCAAGGAAGATTATTGTAGTCATACTAGGGAGTTTGGTCAGGGATATTAAAGCAAGGTTGGGGAGGAAGCTTACTGAAAGCTGTCAACTTCAGGAAACTTCCCTGAAGTCAGTCTCTGGGGCCATCTGTAGATGGCACTATTTTTTTTAAAAATTTCTCCCATACTGTAAATGTTAATAATGTAAAACAAAATACATTTATTTAAAAAAAAAAACGCCTTTAATGTGAAAACAAACACTTTCAATATGGGGAAAGGGTTAATTCTCTCAATGAAGTTATTAGCAACAGCTATTATCTCTCTGCCACTGGAATTTAACTGATTGCAATAACACCAGGCATTATGGAAAAAACAGAAAATAAATTTCTTCTCAAAGAAAGTATAATATAGTTAGAAAAATGCAAACACATTTTTAAAAAAGTGATATGTTAAGTACTAAGATGAATAGATTCATTTTGCTACTTCTTGTCAGTATTATCTTGGGTAAGTATCTTTACATCACTGGATTTCTTGTCTCATTTGTTAAGAAAAAATAAGGTGGTTGGAATAAAGATGGTGGGGAAAAGGCAGCTTTCTCCCAAAATTCCTTTGAATACTTTTAAATAATTACATAAAATAATTTCTGGAGCAATAGACTCACAAAAGGAGAATGTGAAATAATTTTCCAGCCCAAGACAAATTTAGAAGATTATCTGGAAAAGTCTGTCATACCTGGATAAGAACTGAGTATAGTTCAGTGCAGGCCCCTTCAGTGCAGACTCTTGCCCCAGCAAATCAGAAACATACTTTGAAAGCCCCTGAATCAACAATCAACAGTAACAGTGAGTTCTTTCAGAGTTCTTATCCCATAAATGGTAAGGGGGTCAAACTATTGGTCACAGGAGATTAATGGGGTCTCTTTGATAGCCTGGAGGCTTTGCCCATACTTGGATCTGGATGGCATCCCAAGATAAGCAGGAGCGTGAGGACTCTTATCACAGTTCCCAGGGCACAAAAGAGTAGTTGTGGGAGCTAACAAGTCCAAGCACAGCCCAGGAGAGTAGTAAACTTTGGAAAAACTGTAAACTTACAGATCACTAGAATTATCTCTGAAAACAGCTGCATAAAACCCCTAAAGCTTGGAACAATTTGCCTTCCATCCAGCAGAGCCTTATTTTAACAAGTGTTAAAAATCAAGACATTGGAAAAAATAGCAAACAGAAAAAATTCTGACCATAGAAAGTTACCCTGCTGACAAAGAAAATCAAAACACATGCTCAGAAGATGAAAAAGTCAAAACTCTTATGTCCAGAGGCCCCCCCCCCAAAATGAATTAATCCCAGATCATAGAAAGGATTCAAAAGGGATTTTGAAAAACAAATAAGAAAGGTGAAGGAAAAATTGGGAAGAGAAATGATAGTGATGCAAGAAAATTATGAAAAACAAGACAACAGTTTGCTAAAAAAGACACAAAAAATACTGAAAAGAATAATACCTTAAAAAATATGAGGCTAAATAGTAGAAGAAGTACAAAAAATGAGAAAAATATTTTGAAAAGCAAAATTAATCAATGGGAAAAGAGGCAAAAAAATTCACTGAAGGAAAAAAAATACTGTGAAAAAGAGAATTGTTCAAATGGAAAAGGAGATTAAAAAAGGTCACTGAAAAAAAATTCCTTCAGGAATTTGAATTGAGGAAATAAAAGATAATGACTTTGTGAAAAATCAAGAAACAATAAAACAAAACCCAAAGAATGAAAAAAACAGAAGACTTTCTTTTTATTAGGGCAGTTAGAAGGAGTATATAGAGACAGAAGGTACCCATGTGAGATGAATATGAAGGAATGATATTTAAAAAATAAAGTTAAGGAATAAAAAAGGAATATACTGGGAGAGAGAGGGAGAAGTAGAATGGGGTAAATTATTTCACATAAAATAGGCAAGAAAAAAGCTTTTATGTTTGAGGGGAAAAGGGGGTAGGTGAGGCAGAGTGAGTGAATCTTATTCTCATCAGAATTTGCTCAAGAAGGGAATAATAAATAGTTGGGTATACAAATCCAATTTACCCTACAGGAAAGTGGAAGGAGAAGGAGATAAGACAAAGAGGATGTGATAGAAGGGAAGCAGATTGGGAGAGGAGGTGTTAGAAACAAAACACTTTTGAGAAGGGACAGAGTAAAAAGAGAGAGAACAGAATAAATTGGGGTGGGTAGAATGGGACAGAGGGGCAGTTTGCAATAGTAACTGTGAAAAAAAATTTGAAGCAAATTTCTCTGATGAAGGCCTCATTTTTCAAAAATATAAATAACAAAGTCAAATTTATATAAATAAGAGTCATTCCCCAATTCATAATTGATCAAAAGCTATGCAGTTTTCAGAGGTAGTGATCAAAGTAATGCTCTAATTCACTATTAATTAGAGAAATGCAAATTAAAATAATTCTGAGATTCTGCTTCATACCTATTAGATTGGGTAATAGAACAAAAAAGGAAAATGACCTTTGTTGAAGGGAATGTGGGGAAAATGTGACATTAATGCATTGTTGGTAGAGTTATGAATTAATTCAACCATCATGTAGAGCAATTTGGAACTATGTCCAATGACCTATAAAACCATACCTACCCTTTGACCTAGAAATGACATTACTAGGTATTTATGTTAAAGAGATTAAAAAACATAAAGGAAAAAGACATATAAATACAAAAATATTTATAGCATCTCTCTTCCAGTAACAAAAAAATTGGAAAATGGAAGAATGCTTTTTAATTAGGAAATGGTTGAAAAAAATTGTTGTATGTGATTATTATGGAATACTATTGTGCTGTAAAAAATGGTGAGTAGGATGCTGTCAGAAAAACCTAGAAAGACTCATGGAAGTTGATGTAAAGTAATATGTATTGCATACAAAGTAATAGCAATGTTTTAAGATGGTCAGCTGTAAGTGAGGTAACTATTTTTAGTAATGCAATGATCCAAGATAAATTTGAAGGTCTTATAATGAAAAATGATATCTATCCTCAAAGAATGAACAGATAGGATCTGAATACAGATTGAAGCATACTTAAAAAAAAAACTTTATTTTTCAAAAAAATGAAATAAAAAAAAGAAATAGAAAAAAGAAAAAAAGAGGAAAAACTTAAGCTATATTTTCTTTAACTTTTGTTCTAAATCTGTGATTTGATGAATTTAATGTGTTTGCCATACAGCGTAAGTCAGTGTAGCTTCTGGATTGTGTCCTTTTAGTTCAGAGAAACTCATTCCTCACTTGTAAATGACATCATCATTCAGTCTTCCCATTGTACTATATGTGTTCTCACCTTGTTTTTGTGCATGTTATGTATATTTAAGTAGTAACTTCTGGACTCAGGTCCTGTGTATTTATATTTTTCTTTATGAGGTGGTATTAGGGGCTTGACAAACACGTTTGCCTGATGATGTCTTTGGGTAGCAATATCCTTACTTTTTCATTGTGTTGTATTGGGATGGACTCAGATTCCTTTGTGTAAGGTGTTCCATGTAAGAATGTGTTAAGGTCAATCTGCTTAGATTTTTCTACTTTGGACTTAGAATTCAAATTAAGAAAGATCTGGTAAAGAAAGACTTTTGAAAAATAAAGTATATCACATCGATATATATATATATATATATATATATATATATATATATATATATATATATATATACACACAAAGAGTCTCTTTCCCCTACATAGAACAAATTGACTCAAAGAATAAAAAGTTTGAACCTCAGCAATTTGGATGCTAAAGTGGGTAGCTAGAAAGTAACCTCATTCCTACCATCATAAATTTAATAATCAGGGGCCAATTGAGTCTTAGTACTTTGGTGACCCTTTTCAACCCCTTGCAAAGGGAATTCTAGCTATACCTCCCAGAGTGGTTTTTGGAGATATCCCGAGAGATGAACAAATAAGAAACCAAATGCCTTTTGGAAGTAAGGGTTAGACTAGCTGCCTTGTCCTTAAAAGACAGATCACTGTTCCCAAAAAATTTTATCCAGTTTTCTGGGCTCTCTAAGAAACAGAAAGCTTGTTTAATGCCAATTTCATTGGATTGAGCAAAGACAAGAAATACAGAAACCTATGATTGATGATCAGAATTGTTTCAAAATAGAGTTTTATTTTGCACTTTTTCTTCTGGGCATCACTATCGTTTTAAAGCACATATTTATTCATTTTATTCAGGTCTCTGGGCTGGTGATTGCCAAGTGCAATGACTCTCCAGGGAAGAACAGTACTGTGAGGGAAAGAGAAGCCCTGGTATCTTTGGATCTGTTTGTTGGGTTTACAGGTCCTATGTTTTCTAAATGAAGAATTAGGATGTTACACCAGCAAAATAGAAATGACAAAGTAACTTTCATGTCTATAACTAGAGAAGAGTAAACTGAAGAGACTTAGAAGAAGTCTCATTCATGAAGCAGAAGGGAGCAAGGGGAACTTCAGGAAGTCCAAAGTTTCATTTAAAACCATCTAATCCAAATTTTGGGAGAGCAGCTGATAGGGCCTGACTCTAATTGTTATTTTATTTATAATACATTGAGGGGGGCAGAAATCTCATATCACTATTGACAGGTCTGTTATGGCAGTTTCACTGAGCAATTTGTATTCAAATGTCTGGCTAACTCTGAGCAAATCCATCTCTATTCAAAACAAATAATTATACTCTTGAAAGAGATAGAACAATATCATTCTGGCTTGCACCCTTTTAGGCTGACATAACTGAAACGGGGGGAACCTTTGAAAAAATAAGTGAGTTTGGAAGCTAATGCATATAATCTTGGGTAGGAGTACATCCCTACAACATTAGGAACAAGGAATACTGAATAATTAATGGCTGTAAGATGTGTATCCTGAGTGAAACATGTGACTTTGCTCTAGCATCCTCTGCTAATATGAGTAAGACATTGAAGTGTGGTAAAAAAAACAGAGAGAGTATTTATTTTGTCCAGTTTTACCTAAAATTGATTCTAACATCTGAAGCAATCTAAAGTTTTCCTTCTAATAGTAATAAGGGAATGTCAGTCTCAATGGCAATGAATGCTCATTTCTTCTAAATTCTTGGCCCTGGCTCACCATGTTCACTATGAATGCCAGCTTCAATTTGGCAAAATTGAAACATTTTGTCATTAAATTTGAGCAGGGACCAGTATCAGGAATAAGAGCCAAGCACCTGGAACAAGAAATGGAAACAAGGAGATAGAAATCAGTGTGAAGGGGTCAGGTTTAGGAGTTGGATTATGAATAGTGGATAAAGGTCTGGCCAGTGATGAGTCTAAGATGGTAACCAGTAGAGGAAGAATTAAGATCAAATGGGAATGGAAATGGGAAAACAAGATAGGATTTTAGAAAGTTTTATTTTTTCTTGCCTCAAAGTAGAATGGGTGGAAGTAGGACAAAGGAAGAGAACTGGGTTCTGGGTAATGGATATATTTCTAACAATCAGAGATAACAGTTGGATCACTTGACATAGAGTAATGGGAAGACCAATGAATTTATAGTTATAGGAGTTGAATTTGAATCACAGGTCTACCATTTATTACTATTTGCGTCATCTTAGGCAAATCGTTTAATCTCATTGGATGTCAGTTTTCTTACCTATAAAATGAGTGAGTTAGACTAAAGAGCCTCTGAGGTCCCTTGCAGCTTTAAATGTTTCATTCTAAGTATTCGAACTGAGATGGGTCTGGTTATCTATCAAGGATGTTATTGGAAGGGATGAGCCATAATTCTGATGAATTGGATTAGATGTCTGTCATTTTTGACCTGCCTCTGGAGTAAAATTAGGATTGGAAGAGGGAAGTAGTATCCTTCAGATCAGAGTATTTACCCTGGAGAAATGGGAAGGAAATGGGTTAATAGACTGTATCAACTACTAAAGATACAAAGGCAAAACATTTTACAATTCTAAATCATGACACTAGAAAAACAGAAGTTTTTCAGATAGAAAGAGAATAAGGGAAAATTTACTTGTAAAGTCAGAAGAGTCTTTGAGAAAGGCTTAACCTAAAGTCCTGTCCAGATACAAGAAGTCAGTCTTTTACCAGAAAGTTCAAGTGGTTTAGATCAAGTGCTAACAGAGACATGACAAACAGGAGCAAAGGGTGAACACCATGCTTTCCTCCAATTATGTTTCTGGGAGTGTTGTTCTGGAGTTGTCTGTAGATTTTAGCTAAACAGTCCCCCTAAGACACAACCCACAATTTCGCCAGTTGAGTTGAAGGACAGATGGTCTCTAACATGCCTTCACAGCATCAATAGTCTATGCTTTCTCCCTTTGCCATACAGAAATTGAAGCCAAAATTTGACTTACCCAAGCCAACCAAGCTCCTAAGTGACAGATCTATGTTTAAAATGAAATTTTTTGATGTCTAGCCAATATATTTTCTACTCTATCACACTGTTATTCTAGTTGTTCTAACTAGAATGACTCATATGGCAGGCCAGGTCTAGAAAGTTCAATCACTGAATCACTGACAAGAGCAAACATAAATAGGCTCTGGTATCTCTGCCTGTTTTTGCAGAGAGCTGTCCAATTGTCTGAACATATGGCAGAGATCAGTTTCATCTGACTCAACGGTTTCCTATCTCTCATTAGTTAAGGATGAACCTGGCAGCCAGGCCCTGATAACTACTGGAACTTAGGTCTCTGAAATATCCCTGCTTCACAGCTGATTTTTTTGAGTGACTATTGTCCAAGAATCAGTCAATAATAAGCATGTATTAATTACCTAACATGTGCTAGGGACTGTGCTAAGTGCTAAAGATACAAAAATAGGCAAATGACAGCCCCTCAAGAAGCTTACAATTAAATAGAGGGGGGAAATCATATGTAAACAAACATATCCAAAGCAAGCTAAATGCAAGATAAATAAAAAAAAATAATTAACAGAGAGAAGGCTCTAGAATTGAGAACAATTGGAAAAGGTTTCCATTAAAAGATGGGATTTTAATTGGGACTTATAAAAAGCCAAAAAAGAACAAAGGAGGAAAACATTCCAAAGCTGGGGGACAGCCAGAGACAAAGCTGAGAGAGGCAAGAGATGTGTCTTCTTACTGTAATAACCCAGAGGCAAATGTCACTGGAGAACAGTATATGCTGGGAAGTAAGGTGTAAATACACTGGAAAGGCAGGAGGGGATTTGTCTTGAAAAGCTTTGAAATGCCAAACAGAGAGTTTTGTATTTGATCTTGGAGGTAACAGGAGCCACTAAAGTTTGATGAGTGAGTGACTTGATTGGACATATACATTAGGAAAATTATTTTTATAACTGAATAGAGGCTGAATTGGAGAAGGAGAGACAAGGCAGTCAGACACACTAGGAGGCTATTACAATAGTCTAGGTTCCAGGGGCCAGTTGGGGCAGCTGAGGATGATTATCCCCCTCACCCAGGGCTATGAAGTTTCTTTATTTAAAGGCCCACGAAACAAAGTTTTTGTTTTTACTATAGTCCGGCCAACAGTCAGGGACAGTAAACTGGCCCCCTATTTAAAAACTTTGAGGAGAGATTGCCTTAGAATAATAGTAATGTCAGAGAAGGGGAGAATGTGTAATGAAGAGAAGTCACGAAGTTGAAATCCACACTCCTTGCCCACAGATCAGTTATAGAGGTTGAAGGAAAGTGAGGAATCTAGGATGACTCTTAAGTTATGAACCTGAGGGACTGCAAATACAGTATTGTTCTCTATAGTACTAGGGAAGGTTGGGGTTTGGGGAGAAGAAAGATAATGGGTGAAAGTTAAGTTCCATTTTGTATATATTGAATTTAAGATGTCTTTGGACATCCAATTCAAGGTATGTGAAAGGTAGTTGGAGATGGGACACTGGAGATCAGCAGTGAGGATAATTAAATTGATGGAATTTTATGAGATTATTGAGGGAGAAGAGAAGGGAACCCAGGACAGAATCTTGAGGCACACTTACTGTTAGACGGTATGATCTGGAAAAGGAACCAGCAAAAGAAAGGAGTAATCTCTTAGATCTGAGGAGAATCATAAAAGAGTGCTGATCCAGAAATCTAGAGAAGAGAAATTATCAAGGACTGATCAACAATGTTAAAGAATACAGAAGGACAAAGAGAATAAAGATAGAGAAAGACCAATGCATTTGGCAACTAAGAGATTATTAGGCAACTAAAAATTATAGAAAGAACTGTTTCAGTGGAAGAATAGCTTAGAAGCCAGAGAGTATAAGGTTATGAAGAGAATGAGTGGATGTATTTATTGTAGATAGACTTTTTGAGGAGTTTAGTTACAAAGGGCAGAAGAGATATAGGTAGTCAGCAAGGATAGAAGGGTCAAGAAGTTTTTTCCAAATAGGGGAGACATGAGCATGTTTGTAATTAGTAGGGTAAGAGCCTATAGACATGAGGAGACTGAAAATAAGTGAAAGAATGTCTTTATAGTCAGAAGAATACCTTGAGGGATCAGGCTGCATTAATGGACACAGCTTTTTCTTATCTGTAAAGCAAAGAAAACAGATAGTAGGATTGGAATTTTATTTCAAAGTAAAATTATATTTTCTTGTGCAATAATTGAGTCCCAATTAAAATAAGCATCTGTGTTTTTCCATATCAGATCTTACATATACCTGTGGAATCCTCTAGTTCAGCCTCTTTTTTTTTACAGAAAATTACAGAAATTAGGTCTACAAAAGGCAAGTGACTGGTAATTTTTTTCTTTTTTAGAACTCCATCTACCATTCCTTCTACCACACCATACTGTTTTTTTTCCCCTAATAACTGTAATAGTCCACACATATCAGCTATAGGCTACTCACCTTACACTCCAAATTTGGGGCTTATAAGATCTGATTGTAGCCTATAATCATAGTATTAAAAACATATATAAAGAAGAAAATAACAATGCAAATAAAAATATGAAAAAATAGCAATGACCAGAATGAATAAAATTTATATTTAAATTTAAACAAATATTAAAAAACCCTGAAATTTCAAAGATTTTTCTTAATATTTAACTTTTAGGAGATCTCATGGTAAGAGCATGGTCTATATTCAGGCCAATTAGGCTCCATAAATAACCTCATTAGTGTCAGGGAATGGATTGAAAGCCTTCATATTCTGTCTGGGGAAAGTTTATGGGTGCTGAGTCATGTGAATAGGTATTCTTCATCATTATCTATAGATGTTACAACCTTTAAACTTAAACCTTTAAAATTATTTTCCCTTACAGCTTTCCCTTTTTGATTTTATATATTTTTCTGTTGTTTGCAGGTTTCTTTTCTTACTGGTGGGTGGAGGAAAACTGTATCAGCTTCCAGCTCCATCTAGCATATCCACAACCAGTGAATCAATCAATTGACAAATGTTTTATTAATAGTTACTATGTCTAAGGACCTGTGTTCTGAACCAAGAGGAATGGCTCCAAAGATAAAGGAACCCTGGCTTCTTCTCAAAAGGAACTCATCGTATAATTGGAGAGACAGAACATACATATGTAAAAAAGAAAATGCATTGAGTTTCCCCTAGTAGACGCTTAGCAACAATATATGGCGTCAAATAGAATGCCAAGACAGTATTGATATTGGGAATGGGAACAACAACAGATTTGCCAAGAAATGTAATTTGGACTAACTAGGGTTTATTGAGTTCACCAGCAGGGGAGTCTTACAAAAAGAGCCAAAAACTCTCTGTATGAACAGTATACAAGATTTTTATAGGTTTCAGGGAGCAAGGAACAGGATGGGAGGATGGGCAAAAGTTGATTGGTAAAGGTCTCTGTTGGTGGGGCATCAAGCTAATTTGGTTTTCTTTTATCCCTTTTCAGGATTAGGGGTTTCTGAATAACAAGATTTGAGGGAGCTAGGTGATTTCGGAGAACAGACTGCAAAACAGATACCAAGTCACATTCATTTTGAGTGGCTTGTATTGCAACCACTAATGGAAGAGTACCTGCATACATATGTAAACAAAAAGAAGTGACTGTCAAAATGGAGTAGCTACGAATCCACAATACTGTTCTAAGTATAACATGAAAAATGCAAAGAAAGATTCCTACAATTCATTCTTTCACTGTGGGTTGAGGTAGTCAAGGAAAGCCAGAGAGATAAAGTGGAGTTGAACCTTAACACTCTTCAGGTATGATGTTCTCATTGCCATAACAGGGGGAATGAACTAGATTTTCTCTTTTAGTTGTAGTGATAGAAGCAAATTGCTTGCTCTTGGACAAACTCATATATCTTAGTTGTGGCATGTGGTCCTAGCAAATTTCAATTGCAAACGGGACTTCTTCCACCCATCCTGATGCATATTCCAAAGAAGCTTCTTGTAGAAGCAGAATATGAAACAGATTAAATCATAATGTGTCTGTGGAGAAGGTCAGGCGTGTACTTGTAAATCTTCTTCTGCTTCCAACATGAAGGTACATTTCAAATTATTTCCCTTCAAATGCTCTTGTTCACTCCAATATTGTTCTTGGCTGGAATAAAGACCTGTGGGGTTTGTGGAAGCTGCTTTGGTGGTTTGCAATTTTTCAGGCACAATGTAAAAATGTCATTGAGTTGTTTAAAACTTGCTTTTGTTCTATATCCAGACCTGCAAGATGGCAAAGGGCTTTAACTATGCAAATCAATTAAGCATCCTGGCTACCCCCCAGCCAAATAATCAACCTAGTTTGTGCTTTCCAGTTTAAAGTTTCTCTCTAAACAAGGTCTCATTCTTTGGGGTCCCTATAAGCACTGAGATCATTCTTCGGCACACTTGCCTTTCAGTGAAAGCTTTTGCCTCCAAACTGCCAATTAAAATCTCTTTAAGTTTTTGTTTTCAAACACAGTTCACAGGTTCTGCATGGGGGAGTAAAAATGCTTTTGGTGGCCAAAGCCTTCAGCTGCCTGTTCTGTAGAGCTGGAATGGGTTTCCTTTGAGCTCAGGGCATTAGCTTCTTCTCTTCCAGAAAATCAGTCAGAGCCCAGATTTACTCTAATTAAAGATTCAATGTGACTATTTCTAGTTTGGTGCAGTGTTTCCTTCCTGATTGTGGAGAGAGAAAGCCTTGAGCTGTTAACTATTGTTCTTAACTAGGGGAAGGTGACCTTAATGAGTTGGCCCCAATCACTTTGCTGAAATTTTCCCTTGAAAGGTCAATGCTTTCTCTTGCATTACTAGAAAAGTCATTTCAAGCCCGAGTGGAATTTGACCCTTGGAGTGAATGAGGGAGAAAAATGCACTGTGATGATATAGTACGGGAGAAAAGTGAGACTGGGTGGCACAGATTGCCATAATAGCGAAAAAACAAGACTGCAGGTTAAATACAGTGACAATAACAGCCCCATTCCTGCAGGCACCCCATATTCACTGGCAATTACACACTCTCAGGAACCAATACACTTCCTTTTTTTGGGCAAAAACATTCATTTACCATGCTTAGACTCTCCAAAAATCTTCTGAAAAAGAGAACTTCCATTTTGTATCAGGGAAGATCGAAACCATCATTGGTGACCTGCTTAAATTCAGAAAAGCGGCCTCATTTTTAATTTAACAGGTACCTTTCTTGAAGTTATCCCAATTGTTGGTATCTTTTTTTCCTGTTTGGGACAAGAAGACCTACCCAAATCGACTACTACAGAGATCACTCATAGAAAGCAGAATTATTTATTAGAATCTCGAGAAGCGAACCCCATCCTGATCTGTGAGCCAAATTCACAGCAGGAGAGAGCCACTCCCTTGAAAATGCTCACAATATTTATACATTTCAGACAAAGAACCTCCCAAATCCCACCCTCTATATGGTGTGATTGTTGTGCCATGGTTCTCTCTAACTGTCCTGACTCGGTTTCCCTGCACGAGTTTCCCTTATCTCAGTCTCCCTAACCATCTCCTTAGTCCTAAAAACCCACTCTAGTCCATTAAGACTGGGAACTGTTTACTCTAAGGTTATATATTACTAGCAAGATAAACAAGAGAGCAAAACCCCTGTCCTCAAGAATTTACAATATCCCTCTAAAATATTCCAAGATACTTCACTGACATTTTTATCTCTGGGTATTCAGACATCCTGTCTCTGGGCTTTTGGAATTTATGGCCTACCCCATCTCGCGCCTTTTCCACCTTCTTTGTCTCTAAGGAATATTTAAACTCCTGAGAAATACCCATTCAGTACTGGATAATTTGAGACGAAAGTCCTGTCCAGTCAATTATACTCTTCAATTAATAAACTATTAAAAACTCTTAATCTCTCTCCTGCCTCAGTTTCTCCGGCATTACAGATTGGTCACAAAAGTCTATTCCCCTATTTGGTCAGGGGAATGCAGTAAATGTATAACTTTCCCACCAGTGTCCTTCCTTGATCAATAGAATATAGTCAAGACATTATCTAAAAAGGGTGGTGGACAGTAGAGCTTTCCCACCAGTGTCTTCTTTGAACAATAGAATATAGTCCAGGCCTTATCTAAAATCACATGCTTCCTCAATTGAGGCCTTAAGGCTTTAGCTAACAGTCCCTGATCAACATGCCCTTAATCTATAAATTCTTCACCTTTTTCCCACACATTCCTAAAACACTTTGTATCCAAATATTTCATGTGTTTGTGTTAACTTTAAATTTATAATGGGTGTGTGTGTATATATATATATATGTGTGTGTGTGTACATATATATATATATATATATATATATATATATATATATAATAAACATACAACTGTGTGTGTATTACTGTTATACCTTCTACATTATGGAAATACAATCTGGAAAATCCAGGTAAAATTTTTTTTAGTCCTCCCTTCATAAACAAGAAATTTGAAGTCTTGTGGTATTAGAAATAAAATATATTGATATTATACATTATATATAGGCATATCTATCATACATTCTGAGCATCTAAACTTTTTCTGTGTTGTCTGCTGATCTTTGTATGTCACCTGCAATTTCTACAAAATTCCCACAAAATTTCCATTTAATTTCTTATGCAGAACTGTGACATTTGAAACTGTGTTGGGAAAATTATGATGTGGAAGGGATCTCTCTCTCTCTCTCTCTCTCACTCACTCACTCATCTAATATGTGCTTTCTGTCTCTCAACAATATAAGAGTGGGGATTGTTTTTGTTGTTGTAATTGGTATACAACCTGGGACATAGTAGATGCTTGTTTATTGAATGATGAGTCGATCATTATCAGCATGAGTTGAGACAGCTAAGGGACATGATGGATAGGGTACTGAACCTACTGGCAAAAAGACTTCAGTTTGAATGTTGCCTTAGATATTTAGTAGCTGAGCAACCAGGGGCAAATGATTTAGTCTCAAGTTTAATATACTTATCTGTATAATGGGGTAATAGTTCTTACTTAGTTCATAGAGTTGTGAGGAACAAATTGGATTGTGTGTTTGCAAAATTTAAAGAGATGTGTAAATGTTAGGTATTATTACTCTTATCAATGGAGTATCATTATTCATTTTTTCCAAATAATTAAATAATAATGCAATGATGAGCCCATATATGGTTCATTTCTGAGACAGTGATTAGGAATTAAAAGTCATACATTAAGGTTCAGCATGTGAACTAATAAACTAATAATTGAAATATGAATGGATTCTTAGTTCTATTCCTTTTAATTCTTAGATTCCATTTTCATGTTATCTTCTATAATGGAGAAGATCTATGATTTCATGTTTAAGGAACTTCTAGTGAGAAAATCCTGTCTCCTGATATATATGAGTTTCTGTTTAAAAATTATATAGGCTTAAATTGTTGTCTGAGACACCAAGAATTTAAATGTTTTGCCTAAGATACCACAATCAGTTTGTGTCAGAAATAGGACTTAAACTCATGTCTTCTTGATTATAGGCCAGTTTTCATCCTCTCTGCCATGGGTACTTCTCTTTTCTCTAGGATATTGCTGACTAATATCAAGGACCTCTAGTTTTCAGACTGAATCTCATTATGATCATTTTATTTTAATTTCCATTTCCTCCATGAAACCTTTTAGGATGACTTCAGCCTATAAAAAGTTTACTCAGTGGAAAATACCAATGTAGTAGAAAGTATATGGAACTAAATCTAAGTAGTAGAAAGTACATGGAACATAAGAACTAAGTTCTGCAGTTCTGGTTCTTCTTTCTAACTGTCCTGTGTGTAAATTTTACAACAGAGAAAAATGGCAAAATTCTTTGGGGGCAGGACCTCTACTATATACCTCCTTTTTATTCCAGTTATATCCATTAAAGTTATAAGCACATATTCAGTTCTCAATCAATACTAGTCAATTGATTAAAATACTACTATCTTGAGCTTTGATTCAGCAGGTACCAGTTCTAAAACTACATAACGTTTTGATTATGAATGGGAAAGGGTGATTTCTAGAAAAGAGAATATTTGGAGTAATGCTTGGTATAGCAAAAACCTGAAACTAGAATTTTTGCAATTAATCATTAAGAGATTGTTTTTCATTTCTCCAAAGGTTTGTTTCCCAAGACTATCATTCATGACCATTTAGAACTGTTCTTTTGGGAGCAACTTTTGTAGATTCTGGAAGAAAAAACAAATGAAACCTTGGGTTGTTTTTAGATTTAGTCATGTAGACACTTTAGACTATATCTCCCCTTCATTTTTTCCCCAAGGAGTTTGTTGCCCCAATTTGTCTTTATGTTGTATAGTATAGTATAGTATAGAAACCCAAGTTCAAAGTCTATAGGAAAGACATCTATCTCTGTACCCAAATTAGTTTTTATTAGCTTAAGGCATATTCTTTTAGTTTATAAAATCATAAATATTTTCCCCATTTTTTTATCTTTACTGAAAACTTCATGTATGGTGCACATTGCTTTCTTAGTACATTTTTCTAGCTCATTGATTTCAAGACTTTTCATTTTATATCCCCTTAGGAAATTGTGAAATTGTCCTGGTATCTTTCTCTTCTCTGCCTTGTGTTCTATTATTGGGGTTATGGAATCTTGATTCTTCAAAAATCACCTTCATCAGCAAGTGTTTGCTAGAATTGTTTTTGTAAAAATGGGAAATATTTTGTGATGGTTGGCAAATATTAGTGGTTCTTACATACCTATGATTATATTAACAAAGATAGAAACATAACTTATCATCAGTAGTGTCAGATGATATGGAATTTCCTGACAATCTCCTGATGGGGGTAGGGAATAGAAGAAGTATACATGTGAGGAAGAATGAAATATGGAAGAAGCATGGAATCCACATTTCTCATTTATAGGAAGAGAAATCTCATCCTGAGTTAGTTTACTGTATTATCATGGGGGAAAACAGAAAAAGCTTTCTATGTTCCTTTCTCAGCCTTTTTAAAACCATAGCTAAAGTCTAGAAAGCAAGGATATGTGAGCATAGGTCTTGGAAGTGTTATAAAAATGTATTTTAGGTCCATAACCCTAAAGATCATGGGGAAATTGACTCTCACAGTAAATTTAATTGGCTCTGGAATTTCCATGGCCTGATAAGAAATTTTGATGGTAACAGAGTAATAGTTTTGCTAAAGTTTGGCAGTAGGGACAACTGTTCTGTATGTCAGGCAGCTTTCCTCTCCCTGTGAAACCAGACAGCCATTATTGTTGGTAAATGAGTTGTCTTTAAGCAGATATCCATTTATCACATAACTCAGAAAGAAAAGTTCTCTTTCCTTCTTTCACATTGCATAATGTCCTTCCTTCCTTTTCCATGAGCCAACATGTTTTGGGAATAGCTTTGGGTACAGGTAACCTGAGATATAAAAATGGTCTGTTCTCAAAAGTCAGTGAAATTTTAAGTTACCAAAGCTTAAAACTGCCCTAAGACTTTTGTTTTATCCTCTATAAGTTCTGACCATGACTACTTCTACCTTTCTTCCATTTCTTCTCTCTTTATTACTATAGTCAAATCTCCTCTTTTTTCAAAAACCTTTTATCTTTCTTCCCAACATGCCAAACTTACCTATAACAAATTTTCATCATAATAAATTCGTGTTCTACAAGTGGTCTAACAAAAATAATAAAGATAATTTACAATTCTATAGCACTTAAAAGTTTTCATGTTATTTCCAGATCAAGATTATTAGATGAGGAGAGCCTAAAAACATTCAAATCTCTCCATAGTAGCCAACAACACTAAAAATAGAAAAGATTTGGAAGCATGAAGTTTTTTCATGTTATTTTATTTGATTCTCACATTAACCTTATGATACAGTGGTACAATGGCCAGAGTATTGGGTCTGAAATAAAAAACCCAAGTTCAAAGTCAGCCTCAGTTACTAGCTATGTGATATTAGACAAGTCACTTAACCTCTCAGCTGTATTTTCCTCATCTATAAAATGGGGACAATAATATTACTTCACAGAGTTATGAAAACCAAGTGAGATATTTGTAAAGTTCTTTTAAAGACTTTAAGCACCAAATAAATTGTAGTAATTATTATTATTAGTAGTATTAATATTATCTTCATTTTACAAATGAAAAACCTAAACCTAATAGAAATTAAATCACTTGCCTTGGGTTATAGAGGCAATAATTATCTGAGGAAAGATTTGATTTCTTGTGGACTCTGTCCATTACACCACCAAATATAGTTGATGAAAGGTTATTCTCGAGACCTACATACCCTTTAAGAGTAAACATTTTCCTTTTTTTTTTTTTAATCATATTAGCCACTCTGATAAGTGTGAGTTGGGGAATGACTTGTGTTTTTATAAATGTGACTCAGTTCTCTAAATATTTGAGAAATTAGAACTATATCAGAGATACTTGTTACAATACTCCTATACTTTCTAGTTTTCTGCTTTCCTTACAATTTTGGTTGCATTGATTTTATTTGTGCAAAAACTTTAATTTCATATACTCAAATGAATCTATTTAACATTTTTGCAATGCTCTATCTTTGTTGGTTCTAAATTCTTTTCTTATACATAAATCTGATAGATAAATTATTCCATGCTCTTTTAATTTACTTATCAGGTCACCTATATGTTTAAACCACAAACCTATTTTGACCCTATCTTGGTTTAGAATGTGAGATGTTGGTATGAATCTAGTTTCTGCCATATTGTTTTCCAGTTTTCCCAGTAATATTTGTCAAAAAATGAGTTGTTTTTTTTTCCTTCAAACTCTTAGATCTTTGAGTATGTCAATTACAAGATTACTATGGTCATTTGCTGTAAGATAATTTGTATATAATCTATTCCTCTGATCCACTAGTCTGTTTCTTAGCCATTAATACAGTTTGATATCTGGTATAGCTAGACTACATTTTTTTTTCCATTTTTTCCCACCAATTCCCTTGGTATGCTTGAGTTTCTGTTCTTACACATGAATTTCATTATTTTTTTAGCTTTATAAAAATTTTTAATGATTTGATTCATATAGCCCTGAATAGGTAGAATAACTGAGTTAGAAATGCCATTTTTATTATATTGACTGAGTCTACACATGATCAATTAATATTTTCACAATTGTGTAGATCTTACTTTATTTGTGTGAAAAGTGTTTTATGGGTTTTATGCCAATAGTTTTACTCGCCTTGAACCAGCCCTGCATTTCTAGGATAAATCTTACCAGGTCACAGAGTATGATCATGGTGATATATTGCTGTCATCTCTTTACTAATATTTTGTTTATTTTTTGCATTAATATTCATTATCATTCTATAATTTTTCCCTTGTTTTGACTGTTACTCATTTGGATATGAACACTATATTTGTATCATAAAAAGAATTTGATAGGACTCTACTTCCCCCCTCCCCCTCAAATACTTTATGTGGTATTGGAATTAATTGTTCTTTAAACATTGGGTAGAATTTGTTTGTGAATTCATTTGGTGCTAGGGATTTTTCTTAGGAATTTCATTGATTTTTTCTTTTTTCTAAGACTGGATTATTTAAATATTTTATTTCCTCTATTGTTAGCTTGGGTAATTTTCATTTTTCTAGATAGGCATATATTTCATCTAGATTGTCAAATTTATAAGCATATAATTGAGCAAAATAGCTCGTAACAATTGTCTTAATTCTTCATTGGTCACAAGTTCACCCCCTTTTATTTTTGATACTATATTTTTTTTATTTCCTTTTTAAAAATCAGATAAACTACTGGCTTATTTATTTCATTAAAATAAATAAAACCAATTTCTACTTTTATTAGTTCAATGTTCAATTAGTTCAATTCTACTTTTTATTAGTTCGATGATTTTCTTACTTTCCATTTTTTATTAATCTCTCCTTTGATTTCCAATTTGGTGTTTAATTGAGATTTTTAATTTTTTTCTTTTTCTAGTTTTTTTTTTATTGCATGCTAAATTCATGGATCTGCTTTTTTTTTTTTTTTTCCTTTATTGCATTGAGGCAAGCAATTCAAGTTATAAATTCTCCCCTAAGTACCACTTTGGCTTCATTCCATAAATTATGGTAGGCTCTCATTGTTGTCATTTTCTTTAATAAATTATCAGTTGTCTCTATGATTTGTTCCTTGACCCACGTGGTGTTTTTTTTTTTTTTTTAGAATTAGATTATTTAATTTCCAATTTACTTTTGATCTCTCTATTGAACATTATGGAATGTAATTTTATTGCATTATAATCTGAAAAAGGATGACTTTACTACGTCTGCTTTTCTGTAATTGATTGTGAGTTTTTTTATATTCTGATTTATGATCAATTTTTGTGTAAGTGCCCTGTATTGATTCCTATCTGTTTCTTTTTCCCCCAGAGATCTAACATATTTAACTTTTACAGAATTCTATTCACCTCCTTTTTTGGTTAGGTTTATCTAGATATAAGAGGAGAAAGTTAAGGTTCCCCACTAATATAGTTTTATTATCCATTTCTTCTTGTAACTTATTCAACATCTTCAAAAATTTAGATGCTCTACCATATAATGCATATATGTTTAATATTGATATGACCTCATCATTTATGCAAGATATAGCAATTATATGTTATATTATGATAGATTATATTTCAGCAAGACATAGTTTCTTTATCTTTTAATTGGATCTATTTTTTTTTGCTTTTGCTTTGTCTAAAATTATGATTGCTACCCTTGCTTTCTTTGTTTCAGCTGAAGAATAATAGATTTTGCTTGATCCCCTTGCCTTTACCATATATGTATCTCTCTGCTTCAGGTATATTTCTAGTAAACAGCATATTGCAGGATTCTGTTTTTTTAATCCATCCAGTTATCCACTTCTGTTTTATGGGTGTTCATCCCATTCATATTTATAGTTATGATAACTGTATATTTCCCTCCATTGATATTTCCACTTGTTTATATGGCTCTCTTAACCTTGTTTCCCTCTTCACAAGTGTTTTTCTACTAATCACCCTACCTTCTCCAATATCAGTTCCCTTTATCAGTCACCCCTTTCCCTTCTATTAGCCCATCCTTTTTTGCTTCCTTATAGAATAAGACATGTTCTTATATCCAACTGAGTTTGTATGTTATTCTCTCTTTGAGCCAATTTTATTAGGGATAAAGTTTAAGTCTTGCTCAACTTCCTCTCCCCATTTTCTCCTCCATTACATTTTTCATTTGTCTTTTATATGGGATAATTTATCTCATTCAACCTCCCCTTTCCTTCCAAGACTGTGGTTCTTTAATGTAGGAGCCACCAATTCCTGTGTAATTCTGACTGCATAATTTGAATTGTTTCTTTTTGGATGCTTTGTTATACTTTCTCTTTCTAGATTTGGCTACAATATTACTAGGAGTTTTCATTTTGGGATTTCTTTTAGATGTTGATTGCTAGATTCTTTCAATTTCTATCCTGCCCTTTGATAGATACTAATATATCAGGACAATTGTCTTGGATAATTTTTAAAAAAGATGTTATATAGGATTTTTATTTTGTCTTGGTTTTCAGGCATTCCAATAATTTTTATATTAACTTTCCTGAATCTATTTTCAAGGTCAGTTGTTCTTTTAGTAACATATTTCACATTTTCTTCTTCTTTTTCTTCTTTTTTTAATCATATCTGGATGTTTCATAGAGCCATTAGTTTTCAATTGTTCAATTCTAATTTTTAAGGAGTTATTTTCTTAAGTGGGTTTTTGTACTTCTTTTTCTATTTGACCAATTCTATTTCTTAGGGAGTTATTTTCCTTATTATTATTTTTTAATTTTACCCATGCTATTGACTCTTTTTTCCCTCATGATTCTCTGGTATTATTCTTACTTCTTTTCCCAATTTTTCCTTCTACTTCCCAAATTTGCTTTTATAAATCCTTTTTAAAGCTTTTCTAATTTTTTTTTTGTTCTTAAACCAAATTACACTTTTCTTTGAGTCTTGACATGTAGCTAGTTTGACATGTAGTCCTCTTCTATGTGTATGCCTTAATCCCGCCTATTTCCATGGTAACTTTCTATTGTCAAAGTTTTTCTTTTCTTTTTTCTCATTTTCCTAGCCTTTTTTTTTTTTGGTGTGTGTGTGTGTGACTTGGTGTTGGTGTTTTTATGTCAGAGTCTGTCTCTGATTTTCTACTGTGCCGCACTTTTTGTGATTGGGCTCTGGATCTTTTTTTCTGGCTTTCACTGGGCTTCAGGGCCAGTGTATTCTTCCTCTGGAGAATAGACTTCCCTTCTGGCTTGTCCTGGGGGCATGGAAACCTCCCTGCTGGTCTCTCTTGTTATAGGGTGGCCTACTGGCCTGCCCCAAGGATGGAGCCTTTTTGGTGGGTGGCTATTGTAACAGTGTGTTCTTGCTGGCAAATCCAAGGGGTAGGATCTCACCCTTGGCCAGCCCTGGGGCAGGACTTCACTGCCAGTCAGCAATAAGTCAATATCTGACTGATGATTTACTCCTGTAGTAGTATCACTGATGTGGGACCTGACTGCACTGCACAAATTGCTCATTTGCCTAGAGGTCTGTTCCTTTGCAGGCTGGTCTGACCTGGCTGGTAGATCATCCCAATTTCAGAGCCCTGCTTCAAACCTCCTGCTGTGAGACTCACTACTCCTGCTGCTGCTGCTCACTGATCTCAATCCTTTCCCACTCTAGTGAGACAAATCCTTCCTCGTAAACTGGCTGCTTCCCTCCTCCCGGACTAATTCTGAATCTGTTTGAAAGTTGTTTGGAGAAGAATTTGGGAGAGCTTCAAAGGATTCCTTCCTCACTCTGCTCTCTTGGTGCTGGAAATCCCTGTCCTTTTTAGAAGTAATCATGTGGTGTGATGAATAGAGACTTATGTCTGAACTCAAAAAGGCCTGGTTTCAAGTCTGGCCTTAGACATTTACTATTTGGGTGACCTTGGACATGTCACTAAACCTCTATCTACCTCCTCAACTACCTGATGGGGGTAATAATATTACCTACCAAGGTTGTTGTGAAGATAAAATATGATAATATTTGTAAAGCATTTAGCACACTGCTTAACACAAAGCAGGTATTTATAAATGCCTATTTTCTGCATCCCTCCCTTCCTGTATTCCTACATTTCTTATTGCATTCCTTCTTTCCTTATTTGCTTCTCTGCTACATAGCTATCCAGAATATATGTCTTATTGGTTGCTCAGATTTCTTTCACAGATCTTCTTGTTTGTTTCCTTATGTGAAAAGGTTGAGGATATCCCCAAATCATTTCTGAACAGTTCAAAAGATTATGATAGCAGGGCTTAAGATTCTGATCCCACTTTAGTCAATCCCCAAACACATATGTGTATCTCATTTCTTGAAGATGTTATCCTTACTCTGGATTAGAGAAAAAAAATCCAAGAGAGTAGAAGGAATCAAATGTGACTATAAAGTATTGAAGCCAGAACTAATATTTTTAAGGTTAATAGCATTTTGGAGCTGGAAAGAATCTTTGAGATCTTTTATTCCAACTGCTTAACTTTATGGATTAGGAATCAGAGGCCCAGAAACTTTGAGGTCCAAAAATTTGGATCCAAGTCTTTTTGACGACAAACCTAGGTTCTTTCTACCACATTATTTTTCCTCTGCATATAACAATAGCTTATACTTATATAGCACTTTACAATTACAAAGTGTTTTACATATATAATGAGCCACTTAAAAAGTTGAGGGCTACTGAGATTTTTGTTCCCTGGTCCATTCCTGTGTCAGGTAATGAGGTGGACCCTTATCATCAGAATTTTTTCTCTGCAGAAAAATGAAGAATATGTCACAAAGGAAGGTCTTAAGAAGACTATTAAACTGTGGCCTTATGTGAAAGCTTACTTTCTCTATAAAAATATTCAATAGCATGGCTAGAACTACCAGCCTTGAAGTCAGGAAGACCTGAGTTCAAATATGATCTCACACACTTAACACATCCTAGCTGTGTGACCCCGGGCAAGTCACTTAATTTCAATTGCCTCAGCAAAAAATAAAAAAAAAAATAATAAATTAGTCAATGGCAGAATGTGTTGGTATCCTATAATGAAGATCTAGAAGATAGTTCTTTTTCTCTCCAGGGGAGTAATTGGAGTTTTGTATGTATATATATATATCTATATATAGATATTTATATCTATATATAGATATATATATATATACATATCTATATCTATATATACATATCTATCTATCTATCTATCTATATATATTTGATCCTTCAATAAAAAGCAGTGATAAAATGATATCTTTCCCCAAATAAACTCATCAACATGCCAGAAGGTTTAAAAGATTTTTTTTTTTTTAGGAATTAAGGTGCATAAAATACTTAACATATGAATGAACCTTGTTCCAAATAATGATTTGAGTCATCTGGCACTCAGGAAATATTTTCCTATAGAAACAATGTGTACATTATGGTTAGGTTCCTAGACTAGTCCATAAAAAATATTTGTAACACAAAATGTTTAGAGACTAGTGATATTGTAAAACCTAATCACTATATATCTTCATCCCAGTTAAACGCATTAACTGTGTGTATCCCCTATACTTCTATGTCTGATATTTTTTTTTCTCCTATGTCATCAACTTGTATGTATCAAATTATTTTTATGAAGGGGATTCACAGATTTATTTATCAAATCTCAATCTTTTCCCCAAACTCCAGTCTCAGCTTGAATTGGATATTCCATAAACACTTCAAATTCATCATGTCAAACAACAGAACTCATTATCTTTTCTCCCACAACCCCACCCTCTTATGAATTTACCTATTTCTCTCAAAGATACTAGTGTATTTCCAACTACTCAGACCAGTAATATTTAACCCCTCATCTGTACTGAACTCACATAGCTGATCTTTTTGTCCAACTTTATCATTTCTTCGTGACCTGCCCCATATACACTCCCTTCTATCTACTCAAATAGCTGCTACTCTTGTGTAGACCTTATGCTTGGAATAGCACTTTATCTTGCTGGGTTTTTTTTTCTCGTGCCTTTAGTCTTGCCCAATTCCAGTTCATTCTCTACTCAGTTGCCATAGTGAGCTTCCTAAAAGACTGACCTGTCATTCTCCTACACATTGAACTCCAGTTGTTCCCTATTTCTTTTAGATTTAATTATAAAATCCTCTCTTGGGCATTTAAACCTTTCACAACCTGGCCCCTTCCAAATTACAACCAAAAGTGACACTGCCACATGACAGATACTTCATCTTCTTTCAGACTGCCTTTCCACTGACTCTCTTATCAAGACCAGAATGTTATTCATCTATACCTTCAACCACTTGTCTTCCCTGGTCTTTTTCTGATTAAATCTTACCTTTTTTTCAAGAACCCTTTCTTAGTCCCACCTGCTCCTAGACTACTTTGAATTTATTCTTTCTGTGTTTTTCTCTATCTGCCACCAGAAAGTATGAAAAAAAGAATGGTCCATTGGAATAATTCCTGGGAGACTTTCCCTAGTTGAGTCAGGACCTGTAAAAGGGTAGATGCAGTGGAGAAAAATGATTTTAAAAACCTTAGGTGAGAAATGATGGGGAAATCCTCTGGCCAGCGTAAATACTGAAAAATTTCTGAAGGGACCAGCTCCATGATTTCCCCATTTTTTTTTCTGGAAGTTCCCCTTTCTGCTTCTACCATTTGTTGGTTCTAGTCAATGTTTCTCTCCAACCAACCAATAGCAGAAGAGAGCTTCTTTCTCTCCCATTAAAAAGACAAATTTTCTTAAGGTTGACTCCCATTAACAATAGGGAAAGAGAAAGAGAGAGGGAAGAATTCTTCCCATGCCCTTCATCTTCTTTCTTTCACCAGAGAGAAAATATAATACTAATGATTTTTGTTTACTTTTCACTTGACTATGTAGAAAAACATCCGGTTGCTTAGAGATATTAATGGTGGTTCTTTGTAAGTAGGAAGGAAGGAATCTTTATTTTAAGAAGGATGATCAATCTTTATTTTAGAGGAAAATCCAGCTCAGTCTATTCATGAATGATCCTGGAACTTGGGCAGAAGTCTGGGGTCTAGGGATGCTGCTGCTAAGTTTAGCACCAGAGCCAGATATAGAAAAAAGTGAAGATGAGGAGAGGAACTAGTTTTGGATTACATCCCCTTCTTTCTCCTCATCTCCTTCACTGTTCTCTACTTGTCCCCATATACTGTAAGGAGCTTCAGAAATTATCTAGTCCAATCCCTCCTTTTAAAAATGAGAAGGGGCAGATAAAGTTAAGTGGTGCAGTAGATAGAGCACCAGCCCTGAAGTCAGGAGAACTTGAGTTCAAATCTGGTCTCAGACACTTAAAACTTTCTAGCTGTGACCCCCTGCAAGTCACTTAACCCCAATTTTCTGAGAGAGAGAGAGAGAGAGAGAGAGAGAGAGAAAACTGAGATCCAGAGAGATGAAATAATTTGACCAATGGCAGACAGTAAACATCAAAGATATGATACACATTTTGGTATTCTGAATCTAAATCCAATATTATTTTTTTTATCAAGCAGGGAATTGTGTGTGTTTCTGAACATTATGGATATTTATCACATATTACTATAAGCAGATAATTTTCATCCTGTTAGAATTTTTGTTGTTGTTTATTATTTTCCTTAATCCATGATCCTTTTGGAATTAATGAACCACCTAGTTGACCCTGTTTAGAAGCTATTGTCTTATACAGTGACATTTGTATACCAGAATGACAGGGGTGAACTCTGAAACCAGTGTCCCCTAAATTGTGTACTATTTTGATCTGTGAAGAAGGGAGATTCTGAATCTTAGGAATTCCTGGAAAGCATATCTCCCCAGACAAGTTAGGTGGCATCATTCAATTGGGCTTTTGTAATGGGCTGAGGCTTGAGGTGATGCACTGAGGTCCCAAGCACGTGAGGCTAAATAGTAATTGGACTATACTCTATTAATATATATGCTTGGAGAAAGAATGCCCCTTCTCCTTCCCCCCCCCCCAGTCTCTGTGCAAGTCCTGATGTGTATAGGAAATGACGATTTTGGTGTGTGGATGCAGAGGGGCAGGAAGGGAGGCTGGGAGAGACGGCTGGCTGGGTTCTGTTCTGGTGGCTGCTGGTCTCGTGGCTTCTGATCTGGCTAGCTTCTTGACTTAGCTGTACACATTGCTATTGCCAATTCCCTTCTACCTCCAAACTTTCTTCATCTCTACTGAGAATAAAGATTGAATATTTTCCCCTAACCTGAATTCCTGAGTCAGGCTGATTTTAAAATAGGCGGTCATCACAGGCTTTTCTGAGGCAAATCACCTCCTCCCCCCATTGACCTTTTGAGGATGTCTACCTTTTTCAGGAAATTCCAAATTCTTTCAAGCCTTCAAAGTGATTTTCATTCAATTGGGAGATCTGGGTCTGATATTGCTAAGTATCTAGGGCTAGGGGCAATGGCTTTCTTTTCAACTTGAAACCTGAGCCTCAGGTTTCTATAAAGGATGATTCTAAACTCCATATTTTTACAGAGTCCCAAAGGAACCTCTTTCTGTCTCTCCTTGGCATATCTGCCTGCCAAGACCCCTGTCCTCTGTGAAGAGACCCTCTTCTCAGCAAAAAACCTTTTGTTATTTCTCTGCCACTGAGAAAGTTAGTCTCCTAGCAAAGCTGACTTCTGCAATGCCAATAAAACTTCCTTTTTGCCATTAATATTTTGGGTTCGTGAATTCTTTCATGTTGAACCTTCACTGACCAGAAGGGGATTCTCACATCTCAGCTCTCTGCACTGCCACTAGAACAGCATCAAGAAGGCCATTTTCATTAATAAAATAAAATAAAAAAATTAAGGTATATTTTTCTAGTAGAAAACACAGTCTAATGAAATAGAAAGAAGTGGAATGTGCGTAATTTATTGTTTTTCTACAATTTTCCTGCTTCATTTCTGGATTTGCTGCTCTCTGTGTTGACCTTTAATGTTTAATTGACTCAGCTGTCATGTCAGACGAGTTGAGAAACAAATAGCTTCTATAAAAATATCTTTGGTATTAAGAAATAAAGACAGATTAAATTGATTGAAATCTCAATCTGAGTGAAAGCGACATTAAGATTTTTTTTAATTTTTAGAATAGTAATTAAAAAAACAAACAAGCAAGAAAAGAATTTATGTAACCTCATGTAGGTTTGGGGTTGTCTGGTACGATAAGGTACATTTTCCTTGCTGTTCCTAATTTAGCTGAAACAATGTTGTAAAGCTCTCTGGAGATGGTGTAGTGTAGTAGAAAAAGCTATCAGAGAATCAAATTTGAGAATGATGTCAGGAAAAGGGTTTAAGAAGAGGAGTCAGGAAAATGGGTTTGAATCTTGCCATTGACAGTAGCAGTTTGATCATGGGCAATCATGTAACTTCTCTTAGCTTCAGTTGCTTCATCTGTAAAATGAGTAATAATACCTGTGGGATCTACTTCATGGGTTGTTATGACCTAGTGACCAATCTATTTGTGATGAGCTCCCTGGACATAAGTGGAAACTTGGAGAAGTGGGATATTTTGTTCCAGGGTTACAGCTAAAACGTTTTCAACCTGATAGAATCTACCACAGTTTCTTGTCTACTGACATAATCTTCATAAAAGACCGAAGTCTACAATAAAACATGGATGCATATTATCATATGGAGCATAACATTATAAAAGAAAAAAAAACTTACATAATAGGATGTAATCCTTTGATCATTTTTCAATCGGGAAAGCCTTGTATACTTTTAGATTTGAAAAAAGTTCTTTATATATTTTAGATATGAGATCTTTATCTGATAAACTATAAAATCATCCCTTTCTTCTTTCCTCCTGTTCTTCACTATCTTTTTTATTTCTACAAACCCTTTGTAATATGATGTTATCAGAATGATCCATTTTGCTAACTATGCTATCTATTGTTTATTCATAAATTGTTCACCTAGCCAAAAGTCTAATAATAATGTGTTTAATGTTCTAATTTTCTTGTAAGATCTCTCTTTGTATCTGTGTTATTTATCTATTTTGATCTTATCTTGGTAAACAGTATAAAATATTGGTCTATGTCCAGCTTCTGCCATACAGCTTTCCAGTTTTCTCAACAAATATTTTTTTATCAAATATTGAATTTTTGTCTCAAAATTTCAAGTTTTTATACTTGTTAAATATAACTTTATTATGCTTATGTGCTACTGTAAATTATATGTCAATCCTATTCCATTGATCTATCTTTCTATTTCTTAGCTAATACCAGATAGTTTCAATAATTAATATCTTATAATATAGTTTAAGATCTGGTTACTGCTAAACCTCCTTTTTTTATATGTTTTCCCCATTATTCCATTTGATATAATCTTGTTGTGTATTTGAAAGGAATAGTAAGTTGTACATAGTAGAATTACAGTTTTATATACAAACATATTTTTATTATACAATGTTATAGAAATGTTTGTTTTATTCCATAAATCTAAAATGAAATTTTAAAAAAATCACCCTCAAAAAGAATGTCATCAAAGAAACGTATAATTGAAAAAAACAGGCTGGTTATTTTCAAAAGTGAATGTCAGCTTGTCAACTTCATGTGAATTTTCATGTTATCAAGAGAAAATGAGGAAAACCCTGAGTGTACTGGCTGGGTCATCTTGTACTTAATTTAGGGGAGGATATGGACAAGAACAGGGTTGTATGATTGTGTTGTGAAATGAATCTTTAGAAGGAAAATCCATAATGATGAGATCATAGATCCAGTTAAATATCTGTAAACAAAATTTTTGTGAGCATCAAATAAGATAAATGGATATAAAGTGCTTTACAAAATTTAAAGCATTACTTGACACTAATTATTATTAGTATTCCCTTTACCATTCATTAGCTATATATCCTTGGTAAAGTCTTTCTTTTTCTAAAACTGTAATGTCTTATTCAATAAAATGAAGGAGGAGGGGAGAAGAAAATGGATAAGATATTTAATAAGTCTCATCAAGTTCTTATCTTCTCTGAAATTTACATAACACATTGATAATTCACTGATGAACCAGGGGACAATGTAGTCTAGGTCTTGATGTTATTTGGTGATTATCTGAAATGTTGGAGGATTATTTTCTAGTAGCAGTTATAGATGGTTCGATGTCAGTATAGGATCTAGATGTATGGATGTTTTTAAAAGGAAGGAATTTTGAAATTGCAAATTCTTAAAAAAAAAAAACTGAAGGACTCTGATTCTAGAGGCACACAAAAATCTAGAGTCTCAACTATTCCCCACCAGATGATTGGTTCAGGAATGTATCAAAAGTATATTATGGAAGACCACATAGAGAACATTCTGGGTTCTAAATTGGAAGAGACAGCTCCTTGCAGAATCTTTTATTTTAGGATTCAAATCAACCATGACCAAGTGGAGATATGGTCAGTAATAAATCTAGTAATGAATGGCCCAGAGATGTATTTCCGTGCCACCTGAATAAAGGGCCTTTTCATTAATAATTATAAGGAACAATGTCACTATTGCTATCTTGTAACATACAAAGGGCATAATTTCATTGCAATAGAGGTATAAATTTTCCTAAATTGTAACATATATAATATGTTCCTTATAAATTTTCAAAGGGACTAAATCAAAATAATGCAAAATATCTTTAGCTTAATAGATCTGGATAGGCAGATTTAGGCTGAATTAGATGAGACATCATTTTGGTTTGCTTCAAAAATGAAGACCATCAAATTAAATATAAAAATGCTAGTCTGCTGCAGCACTGTTAAAATAAGACATTTATTAATGTTCAGCAGTCTTCTGGGCATAAGCAAAATGTCAATATCTACAGATTTTTAAAAAAATGATTTTTAAAAATAAATTTTCATTCACTGTGCTTAGAAATGGGGGAAAGTTTATTGCATTTAAGTTATTCACTAAAAGCACTAATTTTCTGAGCACATTACAATCATTATTCCCAATGGCTTATTTACTTCAGGTATGGTAGTGAATGAAAAAGTGAATTCTTTCAGAATAACTATCACTGTCTATTCCCCACAAAGGATTTATGTAGAAAATAGGTGATATTTCTCTCTTTTTAAGTCTTTTTTTGGGAATATTTATTTTGCAAACTGTTACATGAAAGATCCACCTACTAACTCATGCATTCTAGAAATGACTGGAATATTTTTTTTGTAAGTGTCTAAAGCTCTCCAGGTGGAAAATAATCTTAAATTGAATTTTACAAGACACTGTGGTTTTATTAACACTGATAAAAAAAAAAAAGAGGTGGGGTTGGGGCTGCTAGAAAGAGCCTCAGAATCAATCTTATTTTAGTGGTGACTGTTCAGTGGCTTGCATAAAATAAAATTAGTCTTGTTTTGGAACAACAGGAAATACATAATAGAAAATAAGGTTAAGATTGATTCCAAAGTAAGACAACATTGCTGCCTAGCTGATCATATAATGGAAGAAAATATTCAGCTCATTTTTGATAAATTATTAATCTAGTTCCTCTTTACAATATTGTTAATGTTCATGGCGTAACGGGAGGACATCAAAGCGTGACTCCTCCAGTCAGCAGCCTGGTCTCAGAATGAAATTACCTTGCCTTGGAATGTGTTTTGTTTGCATTAGGATGCTTGTAGTGCAAATAAAAGATTTATTTCTCATTTTCAGACTGAGCTTTTCATATGAAATGTGTAAAATCCTTTCTTTCGCTAGTGCAATCTGCAAATCATCAGTTTTCTTTCTGGACAGGTTAAAATAACCTAAAGTAACTGCAGGATATTCCATTATTATCATGACTAGCAGCAACCATTTACTGAGGGCCTACTATGTGTAGCTCTGCTAGATATTGTGGAGGATAAAAAAAAAAGATGAATAAGACATAAATTTATGGATCCAAAGAATGTTAAGAGCTACAGAATAAGAAATCTAAGAATCCACTCCAGAGATTCCCTAGTTTTTGTGTGATTTGAAGTCAAATGGTAGACAAAGCCTATGGACTACTTTAAAGAATAATATTTTTAAATTTATAAAATAAAGTGTACATATTATCAAAAAAATGAAACCAGTTACATTGAATGAATTTATTTATTTCTGAATATTTCTAAAAGTGAACCACAATTTCCCAGGTTGAGAATTCCTAATTTAAACTACCTCTTTTTACAGGTGAGGAAATTGTGGCCGAAGAAGTTTGTGACTTGCCTTAAGTCATTCAGATGGTGTCAGTGCCCTTAGGAAAGTACCCTTTCCTAAAGTCTAGTTTGGATGACAATACATAATGATAAATACACTAAACACAATGTATATGAATTGTCAAATAAATGGTATGAACAATTTCCAAAATAATCAGCTGAAGGAAGCCCTGATAAGAACCTTTGGGCTCTCTATTACAGTAAAATGTCTCTATCTGGTTTGAAGGTTTGTTCCAGTTTACTGAAGTTGCTTTAGAATACTTAGAGATGATAAAAGAAATCATTACACATTTATTGCATGATGTTTTAATTCATAAAAAAGAAAGGTAGGACCTAATATGAGGCAATCAAGGGCTAAGGTGTAGTGGACCAAATACCATATGGTTGGTTTCCTGCTTCTGATTTTATAAGAATAGATATACTAAAGATTAGTCAGTGAGGCCTTCTTCTAAAAAAATTTGCAGATTATAAGATTCCTGTTTTTGAAATGGCCAGGGAATTAGTTGGAGGATAAGGTATATTTAGAGTAGAAGTAGCCTTGTGGATATCAAGAGGAACTTTTTAAAGTTGAGATTTGGCCTTTTCAGAGTTACGACATCTAATAACTATTATAGGCCCAAGCACATTATGTGTGTGTGTGTGTGTGTGTGTGTGTGTGTGTGTGTGTGTGTGTGTGTATTTGGGAGGATTCTTTTAGATGTTATAGTTTCATTTGGCAAACTTTTCAGTTACAAATTTTGTTTGGGACTCAGGACTTTTCCTGAGGATTTTGGATCTTAGATTTGACATATACAAATCTTGGATTTCACTTTATTTTTCCTTGCCTTCTGGAGCCCGCTAAATCTAGTCAAACTTTTTAGTCTCAAAGAGTTACTATAAGAGCTGAAAATTTGGAGAGTCAAGTACAGAGTTTATTCATAAGTGACTTAATTTATATTATTTTATATATATATATATATTATAATAAATTTAATAAATGTTTATCAATTATAACAATTTAATCCAGAAATTTAGTTGATAAAAATCCATCCATGAGCAGGGAACCAAAATAGTAAAAAATATTTTTAGTTAGCTTATATTTGATTTATTTGCCAAGTGAGGAAAGATAGTAGTCAAGGAAGGGCAATATCAGTTTATACCATAAATTTACTTGTAAAATCTTATGGAGGATTGTGAAAGCTTATGATCATTATTGCTTCATAAAATAGGGAGAGGTAATGAAATGAAAAATAAATTTAAAGATAGCTCAGTAAAAGACCCAATTAAGTCACAGAACCACTTGTTCTGTGGGCATTTGAAGATGAGTCTAGAAGGAGGACAACAAACCAATAAAAGATGGAAAAAATCTTATAAACATTTTCATAATGAACTACTAATGATCAAGGACATTGGAGACTACATATGAATGTGACAACAATGTTGAGAGTAAGATTGATACACAGGATATTTGTAAGGAAGTCAATTGGAGCAGTGGAGAAAGTGCTGGAGTTAGTCAGAATATAAATTCAAATTTAGGGTTCTGTCATTTGTCACTGTGTAACTTTTGGCACATCACTTAACCTTGCTAAATATCTGTTCTTTACTTATAAAATGAAGATTTAGACAAGATTATTAGGCCACATGCAATTCACAATACTTCTAATCATAGTCCAAACTTGATTAAAACATAATGGGAAATATTTACGAAAACAAAAGTAAAGATAGAAAATATTAATATGTAGTTTTCTAAATCAAAATGTGGCCCACTGAGATCCTTGTGGTTCCATTTCAGTTTGACACAACTGGATTTGACCATGGCTTACTTTTTCTACTCATGACCCCTTTTTGCCCAGAAATTTTTATCCAAATCCAGGTATATAGCTCAATAAAATAGCTATATAAGTGATAATAAATCAGACTTTTACTGATGATAAATTACAAAGAAATTTATTTTAAAACAATTCTTTGGTGTAACATAATTTTGCCATTTATTAAAGATGAAAGCAAATTTGTGATGTGGTTATATATTTTTTATATAAAGAATTAAATCTTAGTGGAATATTTGATATCTTTACTATTGACAATTTTTTTATGAACCTCACATTCAATTACATGATCCCATATGGGGTTATGACGCACAGTATAAAAAGCTTTGAATTAGATGATCTCTTTGGTTCCTTCCAGTTTTAAATTGATCATCTCTGAGAATGACATATGGGAAATATATGGGGAAAAACTTTGGACTTTATATATTACCATACTTAATTAACTACCCTTTCATATCCTTATATCTCTATTCATAGTAAATTATAAGAGCAATCTACATATAGTGTAGTGTGACATAGTATCTAGAAAATTAGCCTGGGCATCATTAAGACCTTGATTCAACTATTTCCTCTAATACATATTGACTATGTGACTCTGAGAATGTTAGTTAAACTTTCAGTGATCCAAGAAACTTTTAGAAATCTGCTAGTTGCAGAACAGATGTCTATTAGCATTGATAGAGGGAATTCTCTCACTATTAATTCTCCATGTGGCTCAAATCACAGGTATAGACCAAAACAAGCAAAAATCAAACCCTACATTGAGCGCATCTTTGATGAGACTATTGGAAGGGAATTTCTAATTAATTAGTACATTACATCTTTATCACAACAAAACTGAGTGCTGTTAAAAAAAAAACATACAATATTCCAATGTGCCTTTTTGTATATTCAATAAGAATATTTTATTCACCAGATTGAAATTCCATTTTAATACCAACTAGATATTTCCCATGCCTATGTTGAAAAAAACAGATAATCTTCTGAATGTTAACACCAAGTAAGAAAAATGAGGAAGATGTGTCCTCCTTAAAGACATTTACTGCTATCATGTAGGAAAGATAATGTGCTGTCCAAATCAGAGTAGTTTTCCAAACACTCCTGTTTGAGAATAACAAACTCTGGAAGATTGTAGGTCCTATAAACAAGGCATATAATCCTTAGAAAGGATTTGACTTAATAATTTACATAGGAAAAGCCAATAGTTGTTATTGAACCTTGGCGCTGGTGTACAAAGAAAGAAACACACAGTACCCATCATCATTTACCATCTGCTTAGTTTGTTGAACTCCTAAAACTGTTGAGTGCCATAAGTCCAGGGGTCTTTGGTCCTAGACCTTAGGGTTCTAAAAAAGCTGTACCCACAAAATGACTACACAGTGTTGTTCTGGAGAGTGAGCATTTAATGGGAATGATCAGAAGACAGATAATAAGGGAATTCTTAGCTCAATAATGAAGAGACCAATCTATTATAAGTTGAGCTATTAAGCACATGACCCATCAAGGGAATCATTAACTCAACAACATAGAAATCTATCAGTAATAACTTCAGTACTGTAAGACAATGCTTAATAATATTGGAAATAAAGGCACACAATTATTCTTATAACAAGGATTGCTGTGGATGATTGCTGTGGATGATTACTGTGGATCTATGTGAGAAAGGGAATGAAAAGAGAGAAGACAGAAAGTAAAGAGGGGAAGAAAGTGGGGGAAGTAGAGACAGAGGGGTAAGAGAAAGAAAAGAAAGAGATTGAAAGAGAGCAGTTGAGTGAAAGAGATTGGGGCACACACAGAGAGAAAGAGATAGACACAGAGACAAAGAGAGAGGCAGAGAAAGAGACACAGACAGATGCACAGAGAAATGACAGAGAGACAGAGACAGTAAAACACAGAGACACACACACACACACAGACACACAGAGGAACAGAAAGACAGAAAGACAATCAGAGAGACAAAGAGTAAGAGAGACAGAGTAAAACAGAAATAGACAAATAGACACAGACACAGAGATAGTAACAGAAACAGAGAGACAGAAACACATACAGACAGAGACAGAGACAGAGAGACAGACAGAGAAAGAGAGAGAGACAGAGAGAAAGAGATAGAGACAGAGAAACAGAGAGATAGAGAGAGAGAGAGAGAGAGAGAGAGAGAGAGAGAGAGAGAGAGAGAAAGAGAGAGAGAGAGACAGAGACAGAGACAGAGAGACAGAGACATAGAAATGGAGAGAGAGAGGGAGAAGACAAAGAGAGAGACAGGGACAGACAGAGAAAAGGGGAGAAGGAGAAGGAGAAGGAAAGGGAGAGGGAGAAGGAGAGGGAGGGGGGGAGAGAGAGAGAGAGAGAAAGGGAGAGGGAGAGAGGGAGAGTAAGAGAGAAAGAGGGAGAGGGAGAGGGAGAGGGAGAGGGAGAAGGAGAGGAAGAGGGAGAGAGGGAGAGGGAGAGGGAGAGAGTGGGGGGGGGAGATGATTGAAAGAGTAAGGGTTAAAAAAAAGAATATATCTACAAAATTCAGACTTCTGCTATTGACTAGTTTCAAGTTATAGAACACCCAGGGCAGCAAGTGAGTCAAACAGTGGTGGAGGCCTGGAGTTCTCCTGAGCCACCAGAAAGGAAAAGAAGAAAAGTAAGAGTAAAACGAGTTTAAGCTCTTGTCCTCCCAGAAATCTGTAAGCAGAAGAGAGAGAAAAAGGAAGTAGAGGTGACAGGTTTCTTCTCCTTTTGTGTCAGGCAAAATGTAGGGGACAAAGTCATTCTATTTTGATTCTATTTCTATTCTGTCTTCCAGCAGAGGTAATCAGTTGGGAAGGGAAATGACCCCTTATTAAGTAGACTTCTATCCATTAGAAACAAAGAAGAGTAAAATGTAAAGAAGTGGAATAAAGACTCGAATTCAAATCTTGCCAGACATTTGCTAATTAATTATGTGGTTCTAGAGAGACTGATCAACCTCTCAGCCTTAATGTCCATATATACAAAATAGGGGTAATAGCTTCCACAGTTGTACTTTACAAATTTGAAAATGCTATAAAAATTATTAATCTTATTATTATTATTTCTTTCCTCAGGATTTATAACAATGTATCAAGAGGGTTCTCCCTATGGGAATGATATTAGACCCTCTCCCTCCTTAATCCTGTAACCCTCTGGGGAAACATAACTTTATTTTCCAACTAGGTCAGGCTTTCCCAAAATTTTCATCCTTGTTCAATTGTCCTGAAGCTGTTAATTATAATATGGCTAAGGAATAGTGAAAATGAAGGCATTGGGTAGTTGCTATGATTTTTTCAAGGAAAATGGGAAGGACATATTAGGTAAGAACAGGTAACACATACTCAATAGAAAAATAGTAGAAAGCATGGTTGTTATTAATAAAGAAAATGTGTAGATCACTTGGAAAGAGCAAGAAATAATTGAAACATAATCTGTATCCCCCATGATTATCTTTTCAATGCCAAGAAAAAGTACAACCCTTCCTTCCCCAATCCATATTTGTGCATAGTTATATCCATGTTGTCTCCCCCTTTAGAATACAAACTCCTTGGTTTATTTGATCCCTTTCCCTTTTTATAATCCTAGTACTTAACATGATTCCTAGAATGTAGTACGTACTTAATAAAGGCTAGTTGACTGGCTGAGCTTTCTGTGGCTAAAATGTAGGAAAATTGGATAAAAATAACATAATATGATGGACTTTACATCATCCGGGGGAATGCCCATTAATGAGTACATGTATGTAACATAATGAAACCATTGATAGGCCCTGGGCTTCTGAGGTAGCCATTTAAAAAATATTGATATATTTTGTTTTTACATTATAAACATTTACAGATCATTCATAATTTGTGAGCTGTCTTTTTGTAACAAAGGAAAATAGTTAAGAAAAACTGACAGTACACTGAATTGCATCTGAAAGTGCATGCAATATTTCACATCCCCACTTTGCTATTAAAAAAATAAACAGAAATGTGTTTTCTCTCCCTTTTACCTCTCATCCAATGGGGGAAAAAGATAAGAAAAACAAATTTCTTATAACAAATATGTATAGTAAAGCAAAACAAATTTCTTCAAAGGCCATATACAAAAATATATTTCTCATTCTGCATCCTGTCCAGTCTCTCTAATGGAGAGTATGTTTCACCATTGGTCCTGTGGAATTATGAATGGTCATTGTATCAATCATAGTTCTTCCAGCTTTCAAAGTTATTTATTTTTATAATGTTATCATTGTATAAATTGTTCTTTTTCTGCTATTTTTATTTTTCATCAATCTATAAAGATTCTCAAAATTGTTCATTTTGTAATATTGATGTTATGGTATAAATTGTTCTTTTGGCTCTGATTATTTTACTGTGCATCAGTTCATATAAGTCTTTGTATTTCTTTATGAAATAAATTTATTCCTCATTTCTTATCACTATAATGATCCATCATAGTCATATACCGCAAGTCATTCAACCATTTTTCAGCTGTCAGACCTTCTTAGTTTACAGTTTTTTGTCATCACAAAGAGCTGCTTTAAATATTTTTGTACACAAAGGGCCTTTCTTTTTTTCTGTGATTGAGTTTAACAGTAGTATAGCTGAATCAAAGGACATACTCATCTTTTTTTGGGAAGGCTGAGGCAATTAGGTTAAAAAACTTGTTCAGGGTCACACAACTAGTCAGTGTTGTGTCTCAGACTGGATTTGAACTTAAGTCCTCCTGACTTCTATCCACTGTGCCACACTCCTCCTAAAGAACATGTTCTTTAATGACCTCTGATATGTAAGTCCAAATTGCTTTTCAGGATGGTTATATCCATTCATAGATCTACCAAGAGTATATCACAATGTTCTAGTTTTCTCACAGTTACTCTAACCTTTTTTGTCTTCTTTGAGACTCTGGAACATATGAAGTAGAATCTCATGATTCTTCTGCCTACTCCAATGAAGTACTTTTTTTTTTTAATGACTATTGCTAGTTCCTGGTTATCTTCCCTTAAGAAATATCTGATCATATTCCTAGGCTATTTGTCAATTAAGAAATTTTTCTTTTTATTTTAAATTTGAATGAACTTCTTATATATCTTGGAAATTAGACCTTTTCTAGACAAGCTTATTGCAAAGATTTTCCCTAGTTAATTGTTTCCCTTTTAATATAAGTTTTATTAGATTCATTTTGCAAAAATTTATTAATTTTTGTGATTAAAATTATCCATGTTATCTGCAGTGATAATCTCCATTCCTTGTTTGGGCATGAAATTTTCTTCTGTCCATATATATTATAGGTCATTTTCCCATGTCTCTCTAATTTGTTTATGATGTGACCTTTTATATCCAGGTCACATAACAATTTAGAACTTATGTGAGTTGTGGTCTAAATCTAATTTATTCCATACCGTTGCCCAATTTTCCCACAAGTTTTTGTCAGATGGTGATATCCCAGTGGACAAGATCTTTGTGTTTATTGAATACTAGAGTATTAGATATATTTGCTTCTGGATATCATATACCCAATCTGTTCTACTAACAGATTGTTCTATTTTTTTTAACAAGTATTGAACAAATAATTATTAAAATTACTACTTGTAGTATAGTTTGAAATCTGGGATTATTAGTCCCCCTTCAAACTATCAAAGGATTACCTTATAGAACTAGAAAAAAATATATAACACAATTCACACAGAAGAACAAAGGTCCAGAGTCCCAAGAGAAATAATGAAAAGAAATGGGAACTAAGGCTATTTTTAAAAGCTTCATTTCTCAAGATTATTATTTGAATAGCTATGATCAGGTAAAGAAAAGTGAAGCAGAAGTTGCAGATGCACAAGGTCCTGACTTAGGCTTACCTAGAGAAACTCTGCTGTATTGGCCACATTTGAACAATCAATATTTCGGCTGGGGTGAGGAAGAACATCCCTCTTAAACCCCTCATGAGAGATCTAAATAGAGACAGACAGACAGACAGACAGACACATACACAGATAGAGGAAGAGAGAAAGAGACACAGAAAGACACACACACACACAGACAGTGACACAGAGAAAGGCACACAGAGACACACAGAGAAAGACAGAGATAGGAAAAAGCAGTAAGACAGAAAGACAGACACAGAGACAAAGACATACATATACAGAGAGACAGACACAGAGAAAGAGAAAAAGATAGACAAAGAGTGACAGACAGTCACACACAATCTGTAAAGAAGAAAATGGAGGGCAAAGTCACTTTTTAAAAAATCTCCTGAATGTCTCTCCATATTTTAATTCATCCTTCATTGAGGAAGAAAAATAATTTTTTCTGAAGTTAAGGTCTGAGCATGTCACTTCTCTACTCATTCACCTCCAGTGGTTCCTTATTACCTTCAGGATCAAATATAAAGTTCTCTATCTGATATTCAAGTTTCTTCATAACCTGGTCCTTTCCTACCATCTCAGCCTTATTAAACTTTACTCCCTACCAGCCAATCTTTGATCTAGCTATGCAAGCCTAGTTCTCTCAATCTTTAAATAAGAGTGCTTGATCACTTATTGAGGATTTCATAGAGGGAATACTTTTTTAGATATATATAGACTTTTGAGATTCTTTCCAACTCTGATATTAAATGATTCTGCAACTGTAAAGTAAAAATGATTATATCTTTTAAATCCAGGATACAAAAGGAACCATGTTTTGTAGACTTCATAGGATATAGATCTATAATAGCCTGATAGGCCACCTAATCTACCCCACCTCAATTTTACAAATGAGGAAATTAAGAAATAAAATTAGGTTGTTCAAGATCACAAAGGCTGTGAGTAGCATAGATGGGATTTGAAATCAGGACCTTTAACTCCAAATCTAGTGTTTTTTCCCTGCACCATGTTGCCTCAGTCATTTTCAGTCATGTCAGGTTTAACTGATTTGCTCAGGATCACACAACTAATAAGTACCTGAGGCTAAATTTGAATTCAGGTCTTCCTACCTGGTATTCTAATCATTGTACCACTACGATGTCCTCATTACTTCTGAGTAAATTAGAAACTCCAACTGAACTTGAAGCCAGGATAATCACAGACATGTAGAACTGAATACAACTTTGCCAAGTGTCAAATTCCAAATCTGTTTTGTAAAATAGGAAACATAAGTCTTGAATGCAGAGGTGACATACAGATAATAATTAGATAATCATAGAGATAATAGAACAACCTGGAGTCCTCCATATTGAAATCCACGACACTGCCAGATACACTACACTGCCAGAATCTTTGAGGCTATGCAAGCCAGTTTAAGAACTATTTGTCAATGATTTGGAGGAAAGTGAAATACCCCATCCCACATTGGGTTCCTAGAAACTTAGATTGTAGCACTACTGAGAAGTTTATCCTGGATTCCCTGGGCGTATAGGACAGATGTGGTGCAGATTTTTACCTTTGCTTTCCTTCCACAGTATCCTCTCTGAACAGCAGTGGAAAATAAATGATTTCTTGGCTGCCTGTTCCAAGCTCCTCTTTGTTCCTCCTATGAAAGATGACAGCATGAAGATTTTTTTTTCATAAATTCTATCTTTTTTATGTTTTTGATGAATTATTCCTTAAACAACATTTTCCTTGCTGAATTATGCATCTTATTTCCTTCAGCTCTTTTCTGCCCATAAAGTTCATTGTTGGGATTTAATTATAATCATTTTATAATTACTGTATTATTATGACATTAATTGATAATACATCTCACAATTAACAGCATTATTCAGTAGAAAGCTCATCTAGTGACCAACCCACAGGCTGGGAGCCTGCCTGAAGACTATACAGCTTACTCAATGAGCTATTTTTTCCTCTTTCTTGTAACTAATTAGAAAAAAGTTTTTAAATATTATATTTCAGAATCTTTCCCTCTCAGCAATGCACAAATTCTCCTTCCTTGTTTGGATATGAGTTTTCTGCCATTCAGAGCCTGATGCTGGCCAGTCACACTGTTCCTCTTATTCCTTCCCCCCCCCCCTTTTTTTTTTAATGCTTAGGGTTCCATTAACATCAAGAGGGTTAGAGAAATAACTCTCCTATTCATAAAATAAGGCATTGAATCTTAGAACTCTTTCCTTTTATCAGGCTGTCTATGAGGGCCATAGAGATAGCCTGGTATGGTTGGAAAGACTACAGAATGTGGAACACAAAGCTGGAATTCTGTTCTGAACTATACCAAAAAAGACTACTTTTGTCATCTTGGCCAAATCTCTTTACTTCTATGATTTTCAATTTTCTCATCTGTAAGATAAAAGGATTGAACTAGAAGACTTCTAAGGGCTCCTTCTAGCTCTATATTGGTTATCTCTGTAATCCAATGACATAGACTATATCCAAAATGTATTGTATTCTAGCTTTTTTGAATTTCTACTAGATATTTCACTTTCTAAGGGTTGTCTTATCAGTAACCAATGGACATGGAATAGAGCCCAGTGTGTTCTGGTGTAATTATATATATATATATATATATATATATATATATATATATATTTAGAGTGTTTTAAGATTTACAAAGTATTATGCATAAAATGTCTCATTTGACTACATGCCAATTAAATGAAAGAAAGGGAAGTTCTGATGGGAAGGTCAGTTTTTATTCAGAGCTATCTATATTCCAAGAAGGAAGAAAGGAAGGACATATTTATAAAGCACTACTACATGCCAGATACTCTGTTAAGTACTTTACTTTGACTGATTTCATCTTTACAACAACCCTGGGAGATAGGTGCTATTATTATCCCTTTTTTATAATTAAGGAAAAAAAAACTGAAGCAGGGATAAAAGGACTTATGCAGGATCACACAGTTACTACACAGTTGAACCTGGATTTAAACTCAGGTCTTTCAGATTCCAGGCCTAGTACTCTAGAGATCCATTGTGTCACCTAGCTGCCTCTAGGTAGTAGGGATGGGGAAAGAGATTGGTCAAAAGAGCAAATGTAGACACTCTGTAGTGTAGTTCTGGTATATGGTCTATAAAGGAAACTGAGACAAAATACAAGGAGACTATGCTGGTGTCCAAGGAAGATGCACATCTCTGGGATGGCTAGTAACCTGAGTGGATGGAAAAAGCAAAAGGCATAGATTCAATTCTCTGCTCTTCCAGTTACCCAGGTCATCCGATGCTAAATAGCAAAATCATTTTACCTTTTGGGGCTCTGAAATTCAAAGTGATTGAGCTAGTTCTTCTCAGGTTCTTAAAAAGACTGAAGTCTTGACATTCTAGGTCATCTAGACCTGCATCTTTCTGGACTTAATAGCAATTTTATCTCTTTTGGGAGCTTGCCAGGGACAAAACCTTCATGACCTCTTTCAGGTGTCCCTTAATAGTTTCGATCATCCTGATGTACACTTATCTACCATTTTAATATAAATCCATTTCCTCTTGTTTAGTCCATAACA